>NW_008672967.1:134937-167086 GCF_000695815.1 Acanthisitta chloris
TTTGCCTGTTAAGCTATAATTCTATTAATTTTCTGCCTATTAATCAGGGATACCTTATTATTTAGGTTGTATTATCTATTTTTGCTCTCACTAAGAAAAATTGAACATGTGCTATATTTAATTCTAGATTTGACATAAAAAATAAGAATCCTACATGAGACCTTAAGACTGGGAGGGAAAACAAGAGAAATGCTTGTAGGGATTAGTAATAGAGATACAGCTTGCAAACACTGATCATTGTACTAAATGCTAACATCTTGACCTGTGTTTGCTCCCTTTGCTTTTATCAAATAGAAGCACTTCCCATTATATTCCTCCTTAATGGATAATTGAGTTACACTGCTGGATTAGAAATTAGGTATTTAGCTCCTGGAAAGGCATGTAAGGAAGGGGAAAAAAAAAAGCTGTGAATAGCTTTTAAAATGAGATTTATTCTACTCTATATGTAGGTATTAGATTAATAGCCTTGCATATATATTTAAAATGTGAATTTTCAACGTATCTGGATAGACAGCCTGAAGTCTTTTTGTCAAGCCAAATGGAGAATTTAGCATCCTTAGAGTTATTCAAACATTGTATAATCTGTTCAGTGATCTTGCAAGTATGAGTTTCACATTTTATGGCTAGGGACAAAGTCCATGCATAAAGTCTCACAATACACTGGCTTTTTTAAACAACAGGACCTTAGACACTAGATTTTGTGGGCACATCTTGTGATTGGCTAGTGCAAAAGACAGAAGCAGTTTCTAAAGCTGGGGTTACCCTTCTCTAGCCAATGACCGTGAGGTTAGGCCAAGCAGTTCTACTTCTTCAGTTGCTTCTTTTTGGCTCAATGATTCTAAAATTCTGTCCTGTGAAAGTGTCCTTTGAAACACAGCAACAGTCTGTGAAGGAAGCAGGACCAAGCTTCATTTCCTTGATATGTTCAGGGGCTGGTGCTAACTGGAAGTGGACACAAAGTATAAAGGTGCAGGATTTTGTTTGCACTCATTCTTTTCTGTTGGTTGAATCCAAAGCCACAGGCTCAGAGTGCTGGTAGTGGTAGTCCACGCATGTGGTAGGACCACATGCCATCTACCTGTTCTGGTCCTATACTGTGAGCTAGGTGTCTATAACTTCAGCACTATATTTGCAGGCACCTAAGGTCACATTTACATGTTCTGCGTCAGATTCAGTCTTCTACCTGCTAAGTGCAGAATTGTAAAGGCAGGAAAATGTGCCTCTCATTAAGAGTAGTTTGCAGAGAGAAACCTCATATCTGAGCTGTGTAACTTGATTAATGTGGGACAGTATTAGATAAAATTGAATCCATGCCTTTATGTGCACTTCTTGTGGGTTTAGCAGTTCAGGCATCCGTTTGCTTGTGGACCTATGTGTCATAACCCATTTTGTGATGCAGAGGTCCCATGTCTTTACTTGCTCTACATCAAATTCCCAAAGGTAGCTCTGTATTATAGACACCAAATACAGGATGGTGTTCCTGCCCTACAGAACCTGCTGGTAAATGACAAGAATACTGATTTAACTAGATTAAGGGAGGTTAGAGCAAGGAACAATTTACCAGCCTTTATTATCAATTTAGTTTCATAAGTGATCAATTCTTTTAATTTATACAAATTTATACTGCTGTGGAAGATGGTGGAACAAGTAATTGAACCATCCTTGTGCAGTCAGAATTAATTTGGAGCACAGGTCTCACAGTGTTTGATGCACTGAGCGATACTGTTGTCATGAGATGCTGGCTTTTAGGAAAGATGGACACGTTAACTGAATGACCATATCTGCTGTAAAGGAAGATTTGTTTATAGTTATATTTCTGTAGCATTTTCTACATAAAAAATGCATAAAAACCATCAATCACAGGTAAACAAAACACCACTGACCATCAGGTAAGGTGGACTAAGAAGGGAAATGTTATGTTATTTGTGATCTAGTTCCATAACATCTGCAGATTTTTCATTGTGACTGTCAGAAGTCACACTGAAATGAATGAAAGACTCTATTCTGATGTGCAGTTTGTAATTTTAAATCAGATTACCTTTCTCAGTCTCCTAAAATTTGGAGTTGTACTGACTAAATTCCTGAGAGATTTTGAACTTAGCTGACAGTATGCAGTGTCATGAGAAAAATAATTGTGTGCTATATCTTAGGAAAGACATTATTTTCTAAATAATGCAAATCCTTCCTCCATGTTTCAGAGTATTAAATTCTCAAGGATAAACTTTGTAGTCTGGAAATGCTATATTTAATTTGAAAATGTAAGTAAGTTTCTAAATCTTCAGTATTTTAGGGGTTTCACAATGAGCCATCAACACAACGTGTTTTGCTGTATATTTTACTTCTAACCAGTTTATGATACAGAAAATAAATGCTTCAATGTCTTTATGGAAATGTAAAGTAAAAATTGTGAGCATAAATATAGGGTTAGGGTTTTATATGAATTTCCAACTCAGAAGTCTGAAATAAAACAATCCATGGTTGATTTGTATGTCACAATCATAAAATTGTGCAGATAATCTTAATCAGGCTTTAACCTTTATAGTAAATATTTTACTTCTAGCATATAAATTACTAAAACTCTTGCCAGTTTTTATTCTGCCTCCCTAATTAATTAGTGTCTCTTTAGTTTAACCAAGGAGTAGACAGGCTGGGTTTAAAGAATTGGCTCAAGAACCAGCTTGCTTGAATTTTGTGCTTTTCTCCTCCATGGACAGTGATTAATAGAATTTAAAATTTAATACACAGTTAGATCATCTATGATACACAAGTTATGTTAGATGATGGTTTATCATAGACATGGCTTTTTGTTTCTATTTATCATACTCTTTAATTAAAAGAGTAATGTGTTGCAAAAATGTCTATAAGGAAGCATGCAACCTTGATTTGAAAACATCAAGGAGAACTTAAGAGACCCAATATTCAAGGTTAATTGCTCCTGTAGCTTTTCTTTTCTGGTTTTATAGGTGTTATTCATTCTTTCCTTCCTATTAATGCTTTTTTTTTCCAATTTGATATATCCATATTTATTTTTTTCTTCTGTGAAATGACCCATGGAATGTGATATGGTCAAAAAAGCAAAACCAAAACCCAACAAACTTCATCCTTTTCCTCAGTCCTATAAGGACTGATATTTCTCTGCTCTCTTAAGATAAAGTGTCTCAGCAGACTTCAGTTTACTTTTATGGATACTTTCTAACTTGTAAAGTTCCCTTCTAGTTTCTGAATATTAAATTTTATCAGTGAAAGTCAAAACTGAATGTTCTGTTTCAATATCAGTCCTACCCTTGCCTTTCTACCCCTAGTTACCTTGTTAAACTACTTGGTTAGGCTACAGAATGATCCTGGAATTTATAAGATCCCTTATCCTCAGCAAATCATGCCACTTTTTTTTTTTTTGAGATAAAATGCTTTCCAGGACCCTTTAACCTTCGTTAAGGTATGAGGTTCTTAGGTTAGGTTCTTTGAGATTCCTAGTTTTAGATGAATGACCTTCCACAGTATGAAAACACAGATACTTTTTTCTGGAAACATTCTGCCATGTGCTGTCCTGTCCTTCTCCTAGTTAATATTTATCTCAACAGTATATACTAACAGCCAATTTATGTTTTTAAAATTTATTTTTAAATTCTCAAAAGGGTGAGACTTTCAAAATCCCACTGGATTGTTTTACCTGCTGAAGACTCCTCACTGCCATCTCTTTTTTTCAGGTTTTGCAATTACTGATGTTATTATTCATGCAGTATATGCCTTATTGGTACTGCATAGTATTTTTCTCTTGTGATTATTTAGGGTGTGAAATTAAGAAATCTACAAGAAAATATTATTTTTAGCAAGCTGCCTTTGTAAATTAAGTCCCTTACTTCGGTGAAGGAAAATGAAAAATGGAGTTGTCTGACAGTCTGCATTTCTTAGAAGATGGTATTAAACATTGTGTTGTCAGAGCATTTAGAAACACAAAAAAAGATTGTGCAACCATAATTTGTGAATTCCACAGTTTATTTTCTGAACCAATGCTAACAATTTTTCTTGGCCTGTTCAAATATTTGCACTGCAAATTATATGTCTTTTTTTAAATAGAATTTCAGTGATACATTAAGATCTTTTGAAAGGTAATATCAACAAGAAAAATGTCTCCTTAGCTGGTGAGTTAGGGACTCTTGTGAACAGGCAGTTCTATCCTGATGATTATAAAACACTTAATAACAACATAAGTTGCTAAATGAATTCTCTGTTGGTGTCGTGGTTTAACCCCAGCCAGCAGCCAAGAGCCACGCAGCCACTCACACACTCCCCAGCTAATGGGATGGGGGTGAAAATCAAAAGGGTAAAAGCTAAGAAAACTCATGGGTTGAGATAAAGACAGTTTAATAGAGAAAGCAAAAGCTGCACACACAAGCAAAGCAAAACAAGGAATTCATTCACTGCTTCCCATGGGCAGGAAGTGTTCAGCCATCTCCAGGAGAGCAGGGCCCCATCAAGCATAACGGTTCCTTGGAAAGACAAGCACCATCACTCCAGACTTCCCCCTTTCCTCCTTCTTCCTCCCACCTTATATACTGAGCATGATGTCATATGGTATGGAATATCCCTTTGGTCAGTTTGGGTCACCTGTCCCAGCTGTGTCTCCTCCCAATCTCCTATGCACCCCCAACTTCCTTGCCAGCATAACAGTACAGAACATGATAAAGGCCTTGGCTCTGTGTAAGCTCTACTCAGCAATAACAAAAATATCTCTGCATTATCAACATTCTGTTCTGTGTAAATCCGAAACATAGCTCCATAGTAGTCACTGTGAAGAGAGTTAACTCTACGTCAGCCCAAACCAGTGCAGTTGGGCTAATGGCTTGGTAACCAGTCATATTTGCTTTGCTGGAGTCTCAAATCAGTTGTTAATTCTTATCACAGTTGATCTGATCTAATTTCAAGCTAATACAGAAACCGGTAATTTTTCGAAATCCAAACCCCACATCCTGAGTTGTACCTGGTTGTGAATCATTCCTCATGTAATATAATACTAATCTCCCACCTCTTCAAAGGAAAAAGCCAACCAACCAAGCAAAAGGTCCACAAAGGTTAATTTCACTTGGGATCACAGAGTTGATTTGATCTAAAGATCATAGTGCAGAGTTGGGATGTAGCTAGATCCGGCACAAGAGAATTCCCACTGGAACACCTCTTTCAGCAGCAATTCACAGAGAATTAAGAGTAGGCATGATATGATATCATTTCTGTACCTTCAGAAATCTGTCCCCCAAGACTTGTTTGGAGGGTTTATCAACAGTGAGTGTATTTTCCAAAGAATGTCAAGGTATATCACAAACATAAATATGTCTATACAGAACAAGCACTGAATATTACATCTACGTCTGTGATCAAAATGATAGGTTTACTGAAGAAAAAAATCAAGCAAATGCCAGGAAAATAAAATTTATCTGTCCATAGAATCATTATTGGAAATAGTGCAATCATGCTATCTTGTTTTTGTTTTAAATTATGATTCTTATTTTAAATTAAATAAGCCAATTATAAATGAAGAACATCAAAGACATATTTCAGCTCAAAGAATAGAAGCTGAGAACACTAATTTGCAATTTAAAATGTGGTACTATAGAGGCAGGTATTGCTGGGCTTTAAAACAGGATTTCTTACACCTTAGGTGTAAAGTTTAATCCTCCTTGTACGATTGAAATTAGTGAAAGCAAGTGTTTTAAACTATTTCAAATAAGCAAAAAAATAGTGCTTCTCACCCTAAATATTCCTTTTCCATGAACCAGCTGTAATTTTAAGCACATTTCATGGCCTTAAAATCTCAGTGGTTTCTGCTAGAGAAAAGTTTTCAATACACAATGTTACATATTTAATACTTCTTGTATAGCTATAATGGGCTTAGAGTTACTAATTTTTCCCAGACTACATTTTTGTCCTTTATGTACCAGCTGCGAGATCTACACAATTTCATTTTTTCTTAATTCAGTTTAATTTGAACTCAATGAACAGGCTTTTAAAGTACAATGAGTAGCTAGCACTAATATTCAGGCAGTGTAGTATGTACTTTTAATTAATAATAGCTAAAGCTGGTTTTGTGATGATTTTTCTTATCATTATGAATGGTTTTCATACTCTCTAATGTACTAGCAATTTGATTATCTTTTATAATGCTTTTATATTAATATACAGGAGATTATTTCTGGTAGAATAAAAGGTTTTTGTCCTTTCTCTTTCCTCTAATACTCCTTTTATTCTCTATTATTCTTTTAGGTATTTTGTATTTACATGTGTAGTAACTGAATGTGTTCCTTTTCAGAGCAACTGAAACACTAAAGCCTCAGTATTCCCTGTTTTTCAGAAGCTATCATATGTTATTACAAAAGTAATGGTTTTGCAATTATTTTGGGAGACAGGTAGAGGGTTGGAAGAGTATTTTACCAAGGAAATAACTATAGTTATATTCCTTTTTTATTTTTCCTGTGCCTTGTACAAAACTGTAAACTGTGTAATATCATGACAAAGCCAAGAAACATTAGTTTTAGTTATTTCAATTATGCTCATAGTAGTTTTAATACACTCACCACATAAAATGACAATTATGAATCATTATCACCATGTTAAAAACTCCTTGGATGGAATCTGAGTAGATATCTGCAACATACACAGACTTAAATCAAAATGGTGCACATATTAAAGAACATTTCTCTGGGATCAGTTCATTGGAGTTAAAAATCTAATGGCTATTAATTATGATCTGTTTACAAATTGTATGTTCCCCCATGGAGAAACAGGAACCTTTTCAGGTCAGCTACTTATATAACAGGTCTTTGGGAAGATAATAGGCTTGTCAAAAGCCTGTTAGAAGTTGATACAATTAGTAGGGTAATAAGAGTTTATATTAATTATTTTTGAAAGTGTCTGCATTTGATTTCTGTGGTTAGGAATTAGACTGAGAGCAAAAAGACATTATATCCTGAGAAATTATTATTCAAGTATATTTGAATGTTTTTTAATCATCATTCCTGTACATATAAAGTAAAATCAGTTTTAAAATTCCCAGTGTTTTATGGTGCTTCTATCTCCATTATATATATTCTCTGTATATTCTAAAAATTTTTGTGCAATTTCAGAGAGTCTGTCCTAAAGGTACTAACTTTTAAAACTGCAATAAATAATTACAAAGTAAGTGGAAATCCCTGACTTTACACAGTTGCAGTTCATTGCCCCACAGCAACCTTAAAATGATCTATTAAATGATTATTAGAAACAATTAATTATACCCAAGAACTCTAAGAGCTCAAATGTAATTTCATGGTTATAATTTTCTTTCAGGTAATAAAACGGGATGAGCTTGGCAAGGAACCGTCTGACTGCTCTGTGTTCGATTTGCTGAAATATGATGATTATAATAGTGACAAGCACCTAGCTCTGGAAGAGTTCTATAGAGCTTTCCGTAAGTACCAAGACTAGCCTATTCTTCTTTCAGTTATCTTTTCTCTTTCTTGCTTTGTTTTTCTAAAATTGTGATTTTTCATTTTTAAGTCTTGATATGTCCTGATGCTGTACTTAAACAATGAGTACAATTTAGTAGTCATGATACAGCAGACCACTTCTTAGCAGAACCCAATGATACCCAGTAGCTTCCAGATTTCTGAGGGATTTTGATAATGGAGAATTCATGGCTAATCTTGCTTGATGCCAACAGGCATTGAGAAGTGTGTGTTGTGTGCAAGTGGCGAGTAGTGTGGTCAAGACATATTCAGTAGAACAGAAATACTTCCCCATACCCTGTATTTATGAGAGCTGATAGCAGCTTTCCTGACAAAACCAGCAACAAATGTACCTCTTCTATTAGGCACCTTATGTCTTCAGAGAACTCAGAAGAAGATAAAGGTTTGTGGTGTAATTTTGCAAGGTATTTGTTCTCTGAATCTCAAAGGGGTCTTGAGACATATGAACATCTTGACCAAACCACTGGGGTAAGGATGAACATGGTACTGAGTAGCAGAAAGATGTTGAGAGCTTTTGTACAATATGGAGAGGCTGAGGAAGCTGGGGCTGTTTGGTCTGCAGAAGAGGATGCTAAGGGGTGACCATATCACCCTCTACCACTACCTGATAGGAGGTTACAGTCAAGTGGGGATTGGTCTCTTCTCACAGGCAACCAGCAGAAGGACAAGAGGGCACAGACTCGAGCTCTGCCAGGGGAGGTTTAGGTTGGATATTAGGAAGAGATTTTTTACAGAAAGAGTAATCAGGCATTGGAATGGGCTGCCTGGGGAGGTGGTGAATTCACCATCCCTGGAGGTTTTCAGGATGAGACTGGATGTGGCACTTAGTGCCATGATCTAGTAACGATGGTCGGGTTGGACTTGATGATCTTTGAAGTCTTTTCCAACCCAGCTGATTCTATGATTCTATGTTGAATGCAATTATTAGGATACATCCATATATGTTGTTATATCCAGAACTGATGATTTTTCACTCTTATCGCTCAAATCTAAGACTCTAACTTGAAATCTGACTTTAGTTTCAAAAGCTGAAAAATTTGGTTGCTCCAAATTCAGCAACCTGTCAGCATAGAAGATAAAGTTCGTGCTCAATTCTTTCTATAATTATAGGTTGAGTATACATTGACTAGTCCATTAATGTAAATTCATTTTGACTTATTACATCTTGTTATTTTAGTCTTCTTTTAGTTTATCTTTGGGCGGATGTGAGGCCTCAGACACCTTAGGTGATGTCAAATGAAAAAAAAAGATCCAAAACTACTTAGAGAGTTTAAAACTAAAAAGTAATGAATTGATATTAGGAAAAAAACGGCTTCATGGAAAACAAGAAGAATAAACATGAAATGAATAAACTAGAAACACTGCCTGAAAGTTTCTTAATTTTGCCCATTGAATTATATTTTTATTTCCCTAAAAGTCTTTCAGAAAGTGTGATTTTGTGATACTGCTTAGCTGAACAAATAGCTTACTACTCCTAAAAATAACTTGATCCTGATTCCTGAGGTTGTCTGACTGCCTTTCTTGCAGTGTCCTGACACTCACAGACTCTCCTCTGAGTCAGCAGAAAAATATTCACTCTCTGCATCCCACTCCCAATCATGTTGAGTGACCTGAATTGAATAAGTGAAGGGTCAGACCGTACTCATGCTAAAGAATTGAGAGTACAGCCAAGAAATAAGCAGGGGGAAGAGAGAGACAATGGGAGGTGGTAGGACATTGTGGCAGTGCGATAAATTAATTCATCTGTACCAGCAAAACACTAGGAAATAGATTAATTTATTTATTAAAAGTTGTGATACAAGTTTGGCTTACAAAAAGGTACAGAATTATCTAGCATCTGTAGGAATACACCCATGCACTGTCTGTGGTTCTGTGGCTAGATGTTGTACTTCTAGATCTTAATTATGTCCATACATGCGGAAATATATATGGAAACATTTAGCATATGTAACAATCTAAGAAGGTTAAAGACATGTTTAAAGTATTAGCATGCTTTTTGCAAGCACTGAAACCTTGTAGTAATGAAAACATAACATTGTTCCTCCAAATAAGACTTCAATGTGTCTCTAAGGGACTATTTTGTGCACTTGTAAAACGCTGGACACAAGAATAGCTTTTTGTTTTATATTTTTAATGGACTTTTGAATAATGAAAATAATTGCTATATGGTATGTTAAGCATTGCCTTAATAAGAATGATAATGAAAATATTGCAGAAGGTTAGGAATCATTTAGGTTTCTTTGTTGCAGTACAATAGTTGAGAAGACCCTATTTATAAGGGTACCTTAGAAGCTGATTTCTGAAGCAAAACTCATTCTTCTATGTAGTTAACAAACTGTCTACATATTCATTGTATTGTTGAAAACCAAAACCTAAAAACAGGTGCTAGTTCATTGTACATTGTGTGCCCAGCAAGCCCAAGAATTGTCACATAGCATTAGTCTCTGTAATTAAGGTAAAATAAATAATCTTGAAATACATTTGAGGATGAGCTCTAGTTCCATTACATCTGGTCTTGAGAGAGTTAGAATTCAGTCAGTATGACCTAGCATTGTGAAAAACTATATAATGCTGTAAAAGTATACTAAACTGAGCAAAACCGAAGCAAAATAAATGAGCCACCTGATAATTCAACCACTGCTCTTATGGCTAAACAAGTTGCCCCAAGGCTGACCCCAAGCTCTCCACACAAACCATGCCAACCCATGGTGTGACAGCTGCAATCCAGAGGCCTGTACTATTTGCTTATGACAAAGCTTGAGAGCTGTAATAGTAATAGCAAGCCTGGATTTACCAGGATACAGAGAATTAATTTAAGCAGGGAACTAGATCCACATATGGAAATATACACCAAAAGCATTCATGGCACATCTTTCACACGCTATTCCACACACAAGTATCTCCTTAATTAAGCATCCACCTACAATTGAATTAAACATTTTAATTTTCTTTAATAAAGTGAAATAGGAATACTGAAAATAATATTCCAAACAGAAATAAACCTGATTTTTTTCAGGATTTTCCTTAAGTACTTCATAATTTTAATTTTGCCTTCTGTTATATAGTAATGATATATTGTGATTATGTTATATTGTGATTATATATCATAATCTTGCAATTGCCAGTTTTTACAATATGGGGAAGATTATTTTTCACCATTCTGGACACGTCCAAACATGTAGTACAAATAGGAACTAAAATAGAAGACTTTTTTAAAAATTATTTTCATCACCATGAAATATTGTAACTGAGTAATAGCATTTACAGGGAATCATCTAAAATACTATGGTGTTATTTGTTATTTAAAGACATTTAAAAGACATAGCTGTTAATTTAAACAAAAAATGCATGCAGAAATTTTGACCTCTTGCATGGTCCCCTTTGAATTGAGCTTGACATTGGGTTTGTCACAGGTTTTTCATTCTATTATCTCCACCATTTTCATGTACATATGGAACCTAATCTGAATTTAATACCTAAAAGCCATCTTCCCTCTGTTGTTGAAAAACTTACTCCCTCAAAGTGGGTTCTTTGTAAATAATTAGGCAGTTTCTTTTTATTTTATATTAATGCATATCTATGGAATTAATTACCAGTACTGTTTCATTAGCATTTGCAGGTAGTAATTTTTTCATTTGCATACTTAATTTAAATTTTTTCTCACAAATAGCAACAATTCTATATTTTACTTCAGCAGTAGAAAATAAGCCACCTTAAGGACAAAGATTAATCATTTCCTGTTTCAAAGTTAATAACATGCAAAAAATTCTTTATCTATACATACATGCATATACATGCTTGCTTGTCTTCTGTGATTTACGTTGGACAGTCTCATTTTATCTGACAAAATGAGTTCACAATAAACAGGACAGCCAAATGTGAATAGCTACATGCAGTGGAATAAAAATCCCTTTCCCCCTTCAGAGGATCAGATGCTGAGGCAGTAACAAAGAAAGAAAACAGCTGAGAGGGTGCTCTCTGCCTTGAAGGTGTGTGGCAAGTCCATGTTCACAGAATGTTGCCCACAGATGAAGCTTACTGTCTTCTGTAGTGTTGTACATACTGGCCAGATTACTGTTGTTTTCTGGCTATCAGCTGTTTTCACTCATAGCATAGCAGGTAATTTTTGGTGCTATAGCATCTTTCTACTAGTTATCTGTCTACTACATGTCATAACAGTTTAAGTAGGTTAATAGTGTGTGCAGAGAGAAGCCTGAAAAAATTATTTGCTTTAGTGTAAGAAGTCAAACCAGAACATTTAGCTTTAGCTAGGTTTTGGGAGCTTGGGACTGAAGGAATTATTTGTTTCAGTCCTCCACTGCTTTGGCCACATCAAGTAAAATTATATCCCAAAAGGGATCCAGCTCCATCTTAGTGTTTTGTTTTGCTTTTTTATTTTCCTTCCCCAGCCAGTCCCAAGTTAAAGGATTTTCTATCAGCAAATGCTTTTTTTTAGACAGGGATAAATATATTTGACATTTTCTGAAAGGGTAGGTAAAATCGTGAGATGAAGGAGCCAACCAAAATGAACAAGGAGGGGATACAGGTTCTTGAAAGCTTTATCTTCTATTAACTAAATCTCAACCAATGTGCTTCCTTTATTTTTCAAGGGTTTTCTTTCTTTGTTTAATGGGTCATATGGTATGAAGATAATTTTGTGCCAGCTGTAAATATTGTCTCTATTTTTCTTCTAGTCCTCTTTCCTAAAATAAATAATCTTATGTATTTTCCTCCTTTAAAATACCATCTAAAATGAAATTTCAAAGCAGGTACTTCAGGTGGCCTTCATGGTGGTTGCAATATCTCAAGGCACACCACAAGCAAATACATTGTAATAAATTGTTCTGTTTGATTGTTCAGCAGATGTAGATGTATATGTAGGCATTTCTTTTTGTGATTTCAGTAAAAAGAATGGTACTAATTTCAATATGTATGAATAAAACTGGTTAAATAAGATTAATATAAATAACATTTATTGTAAATAATCAAACTAACTACACTGTGTGACAATTGACATCTTGCATAAAAAGAAAAGAAAAACCCAATGTCTTTAATTTTCTATTGTCAGTGTAGAGCTATTTTTGATGTTATCTTGTGCTCAAAAAAGGGACCACAGAAGTCTCTCCCACTGAGGACTAGACTGTAAAAATTACCCCTAGATGTAAAAGAAATTATCAGAAAGAATTACCTAGGCAAAACAAAATATGACCTAATCACAGAGTTCCTTCTTCTATTAATGATGCCTTATATAGTTTCCCTGGAATTACTTGTGCTTTCAGGTATTGCTCAGCACTATTAACAATTAATGGTTGTGCAGATGTTATTCAGGATCATGTATGTTGTTACTGTACATGCTATTGCTTTATATATTTAAAAGTACCTTCAGTTTTGAAATGCCATTCAGGTCACAGATATCAGATTCAAATTTCACTTATTGCTCTCCTTATTTCTGAGGTATTTGTATGAAGTGATTTATAAACCTCCAGTAACAGCAGCTATTAAAGAAATTGTTGATCTGGGCTGAAATTGCAGAACTTGTCTTCGGCTTCACCTTGTAGGAGTAAATGGGAGGCCAGTGCCTAATCTGACTGTCAAACTCAGTGCTTTGTCGTGTCTTGAATCATGTGGAAAGGAAAGCAGCAAGAAGTCCCCATAAATACAGGGCTGATTGTGATCACATATGCTTACTTATTACATTCTCTTAGTCCTCAATGCATATTCTAAAACATCGTTTCTTTCTTTATAGTACTTTTGCTTCTATTTTAATTTGTCCAATGCAATTGTTACAGGCTCATGTTCAGAAAGACTTTTTTGAAATGTGTAGCTTTATTTCTGAAAGAAAATAGATGAGAATTTAAAACCAACAAAACCTAAATAAAAAAAATCTATACCGAATTACTCAATTAAATAAATGAGACTTTCCATTGGATTCTTTAAGTTATCCTCAATTCACAAAGCCTAACTCAAAAAATACTTACTGAATTTATACTTCAAATGAATTTTGTATGAAGTCCCAAATACTGTGTTTAGTGTTGAATCTGAGTCAGAGCTTTATAGCTGTGAGTCTTCAATAGTAAAACATGTTAACAAATAGTAGAGGAAAGATTTTTCTGAGGGCGAGAGAGGTATTATTCTGTCTCCTGCTACCATTAATTCCCTTTAAGCAACAACTAGTGTGTATTAGATTGTTCCAGAGGGTGTTATATTTCACCACTAACCTCTGAAAACACCCGTTAATATCATACTGTGCAGGAGCTATTGAACTTCATGGTAATGTTTTTTTGCTCAATCTCTAATCTGTCTTTCAAATTCTTTCCTGTGCTACATGTATCTTCAATCTAGAGATTCTCAGCTGGAAAATAATGTACCCTCTTCTATTGAGTGGGCAGAACTTTAAACTGATCATTAGAAACAAGGAAATACTTTAGGTATTAAATATTATTTCACCAATTGAAGTAGTGTGCCTGAAATTCCTCACATGTCACTAAGTCAATTAATTTTAATGCCAAGTGATTTTCTGATGATAGCAAATGTGTGTTATTTGGTGCTGACTCTGTGAGGAAGACCCAACTTCAAGAGTAGCTGGCTATAAACACTATTACCCAACAATAACTATTCATTTAAGCATGATTTTTTAAATTTTTTAAAATCATTGTAAAATCTCAATGCAAGTTACCTTTCCTTTAAAAAGAACTCAAATCATATTTAGTATTTGATTCTTTAGGAAACAGCATAGAGAAATCTTTTTTCTTTTACAAAAAAAGTGTATTTAGTCTGGTACAGGTAAAATTTTCAAAACTGTGTCTCAAGAGCCTACATGAAAGATGGAGAGAGACTATTTACAAGAGCATGTAGTGAGAGGACAAGGGGGAATGGTTTCAAACTGAAAGAGCGTAGGCTTAGATTAAATATGAGGGAAGATGTCTGCTGTGAAGGTGATGATGCACTGAAACAGGTTTCCCAGAGAGGTTGTGGATGCTCCATCCCTGGCAGTGTTCAAGGCCAGGTTGGATAGGGCCCTGAGCAACGTGGTCTAGTGGAAGGTGTCCCTGCCCATGGCAGAGGAGTTGGAACTAGATGATCTTTAAGGTCCCTTCCAACCCAAACCATTCTATGATTGCCAAGCATTTTTACCCTGTATTTGACCAATATTTTGTAGCTCATTCATAAAATGTGGTAAGGAAGAAAAATAAAAATGGTAGTGATTTGCAAGGGGCTTCATGATGAATCCCTTTGGAAAGCAGAAATGCATATCTATTCTACTAATTTGCATCTCCTGTACTACTTTGTACTAAAGGGAGGAGAGACCTGCTTCTAAATCAAAATCATCTCTCAAGTTTCCAATGCTCAGCTTATTCTCAATGTCTAAAGATACAAAAAAATTTGAGAGTAGTATGACTGCAATTATTAGTTAAATATGACAAATGCATTAATTCTGGTTTCAACCTAGGATTTTTTTTAAAAAAATGTAATGTAGTTATAAGTTAATTTCTAACGTCAGAAAGATTAAAAAGAAGACTGTATTACCAGCCCTTAAAGAAACACATTGATTACCCGTAAACTAGTTTTTGTTATATAACTAATAGATTAATCAAATGGCCAGTGGTAATACTTAATTTTTAAAAACTTTCTTAGAAGATGACTTCTAGGCTTAACTATTTTTTTTGGGGGGTGGTGGGATCTTCTTGTGGTTGATATTGGAATCTCAAAAGCGTTTCAAAAAACAGTCACTTGAAAAAAATATATGAATAGCTTTTTTAAAGGCAGAATATTGCTCTTTAATGCATCTATTTATCTTATTAGTCTAGTTTTTAATGATTGCTAGTACACATGTTAGATAATGCCATTTGTTTTAGTGAATTCACAAGGTGCTTTGATAAAAGGATTTTGTCATGACAAATTGTTATTTCTGGCAAGTATCTAGCTTCATTTTCTGAAGTCATACATTGAATGAAAGAAAATTTATTTGCACATTGTTATTTTAAGTCAGGAAAGTAGGATCAATCCTGTAGTGATAGAACTATCTGGTATGTTTGAAGGTATGCATGAAAAGTAATTTTTGGTTTTGGTTGTGGTGTTTTATTTGGTTTGGTTTGGTTTTTAAATTTTATTTCAATGATTCTTCATCGCTTGTCATCAAGCATTTGCCTGGTTAATATAGCACAATCTCTAAGTCTTTGTAAGTAGCTTCTCATATACTGTCACTGCTAAAAGTATTGGAAGTGTATAGACTTAAAGTGTGTGTCATCCCAGAATTTAAGCTACTACAGCTCCACATAAATATTGACAACTATATGGTTAGTGGGGAAAGAATATCAAGTACTCTAGTCTGTTAAAGTAATTTTAGTGGTCTGTGATACTGTAAACTGTGATACTTCTCGCTTCTCATCACTCCTGGCTTTCTAAATGTTCAGTAACAAACATCTCATAATTGCATATACAATTATTTATGTATTCATTAGAGAGTTGCATGTGAGCTGAATTCAGTAGGAATATTTATGTATGTGCGGGTTGCAAATACTTGATGAAACTGTCTGTCATGTTAGCTCCACTCCCTCTGGTGAATGGAGCCCTTATTTAGTTGGATGTGTATTACTTGAGATGTGTAGATGTGGCACTTAGGGACATGATTTAGTGGTAGACATAGCAGTGCTGGGTTCACAGTTGGACACGATGATCTTCTAGGTCTTTTCCAATCTAAACGATTCTCTGATTCTATCTACAGCCTAAAAACATGTGTGCAGTTATCCAAATGTATTATAGATGCTGTTGGATTTAAAAATCCCTACCCATGAAAAACACCACTCTTCTCTCCAACCCCCAACAAGAAACCTGAATGTTTTCTACCAAAGGGAATAAGGAAGCAGGCTAACAAAATATCTGTGTTTGTGTTGTATACAGAATTAAATTGTCAATAAATTCTCAGGCTGGTTTTCTAAATGGATCATGCTCACAAAGTGTCAAATCTTATCTTAAGTAGGTTAGCAAGTGATTTATATGGAAATGCAATTTTGACCATGGTAAAAAAGAAGGTGCCATACAGAGACTATGAAGCAGAGTTATACATAGTGCAAAATTGTGTCAAAACATGTTTACAAAAAGATGCAAAACAGTGAAAACCTAGAGGAGGATAAACCCACATAAGCCTTCTCTATGTAGTAATTTAGTATAAGAATTGGAAACCTGATTGCTTAAGATGGTAGGGATCCAAACAATTCATCTGTTGCCACTCTGGCATGAATAAATGCTTGGAGAAAGTGTCATTTTAAAAAAATTATTTTTGCATTATGATTATAATTCTTCCCAACTGAGACATGTGGTAGAGATGTATTTGTTGGAGGGAATAGTTAAAGTGTTTTAAAACTTGCTGAACACTCTATTTAAGAAATAGCTGATGCTAAACAAAGATTAATGTTGTGTTCTTGCTTATGAATTGCTGAGTTAATGTCTACTTTGAGTAACAACATATACATATTAACGACTCCTCTGGGTTAGAATGAATGTACATCTAGTCCAGTATCCTTGTTCTAAGAGTGCTTAGGGAATGTTGCAAAAGCAGCAATGGCATGTAAGTTTCTTCTAATATACTTTCTCTTCTTTAGTGATTTTTGTCTTGGGGACTGCTTGTCTTTAGTACCTCTGAATCGATACCTCACTCATAGATTTGATTACTTTTCAGACTCATGTGAAATTAGTGTCTGCAACATTGTGTTTCAGAGACTTTCACAATGTAGTGAGTTCTGGATACAAGTACGATCTTTTTTACTTCATTGTGCACACTTCCTGTTTAGTTTATTTAGTTCTCATATGGTGTGAAACCGTGAAAAATTGTTCTATATTATTAGTCTCCAAAACACTTTTTTTTTTAAGTTCCTGCCATATCTTTCTAGTCATCTCTTTTCCATTCTGAACAACCTCAGTCATTTAATAACTGCTTGTATGAAAAACTTCCCACATTTTTTGTCACTCTTGTTGAGTTTTTCTGCTCTTTTTCAAGTTGCACTGCAAGGTTTTTTAGAGAGGAGGGAGAAAAACCAGTCAAGTTGCTCGTGCAATATGGATTTATACAGCAGCATAGTGATGTTTTTCTGTTTGAATACCAAGCTTTGTCTAATAATTTCTTTTACTGTCCTGTTGTCAGGACTGAGTACATGTTTTCATATAACTGCAAATTATACTCTACAGGTCTCATACCTAAGCATTGATAACTAGTTTAGTGCCCATTATTCTGCAAACAAGGTTGGGCTTTTTTTTTTGCTTCCTTCATGCAATACTTTGAATACTGAATAAAGTATATTGAATTTGGCATGCCAGTATCATAAGTAAGGTCTTTAAGCAAATCAGCTTTTATGTTTGCTGCATAAACTACCTGATTAGTTGTTCTCCAGAAATTCTGTCCCAGAAAGTTTTATCACTTTATTTTCTTTCTCCTTCTCATGAATGATATTGAATAATATTAGTTCCAAGTGGTAGTCCAGGTGGAACTCCACCAATGAATTTTCTTCATAAGAGACATGCAAACAGATTCATTCAAATGAGAAGTGAAATAATATGATTTCCCAGCCCATGACAAGATTTTCTGCCCATTGCTTCTGAAAGGGTAGATCAGAAGATACTGTAGTAGGACTGTAGTATGCAAGACCAAAGTGCTGAGTCATAGCTTAATCCAGTATGTCTTTAGGTTGTCCTTTTAACCTTTGTGCTGATCTTCTTAGATGCATAACCCATTGCCTGCTTTGTCTTGCTGAAACATTCCAGGCGTGCAAAGCCAAGAGAAGAATACCCACTGTCCTTGGCTCTTGTAATATGTCAGTGTTCAACACAAAGTCACGGTCCTTTGTATGAACATCTATTCTTAAGAGGAGTAAAATTCTACTCAGTGAATAGCAAAAGTGAGAAGCCCCTGTGTAGTCAGGTAACAGAGCCTACCTTGAGCTCTGCTTGCTTTCTTCTTCCCTCTACATGTAAATATTCACTTCAGCCAGCTGAAAGATTTTTTAGAATCTCTTTCATATTACAGCTACTCTCACCTGTGCTTATTTCTATGATAAAGATTTCTGTGAGGACTGCTTCATAAACCTAGTCTGCAGATTTCAGGGAACTGCTGAATAACAGTTGCATAGCCCTCCTCTTTTTGTTTGGAAGTATAGTAGTTCTACTATGTTTCAGGTTTTCTTAAGTACATTTACAGTTCAGTTAATTTAATCCTGAATTGCTATTTTAGAATAGTAATAGTCTTCTCATTCTCCTGACAGAACTGGATGAGGAGATAGTTTTTACAAAAGTTGGGTTATTAAAAAAGTCAGGACAAGTCCAGAGATCTTAAGTGTTTAGACATTCTATTGCCATTCTGGGAAAGAGGCTTTGAAATTTGAAAGTGAAATCAAGGTACACAGTAAATAAAATTGGCAAATTCTTGTATTTGTAAACTGAAATCTTCATGCATAAAACTGTGAGTTACCAGGACTGTTAACTCTCCTCTTAAAATTCCCATTTCATTATTGATTAGTTCCAAAAATACTTCATAGATTGAACCACTGCATTTTAAATGTTTCATTTGAGGTAACTGCAAGCATGCAGTATTGATGCTCAGCATCTGTATTTGCAGTAAACAGAAGCAGCCTTAAATTTTAGTCTATACAAGTAAAATTACTTGTAAATATTTAGGCTAGCTCTTAGCATTTAGATAAAATGTTTTTACTTTAACTAGTCAACAACCAAGCAGAAACTGATTTTTCAATGAATTCCTTTTTTTTTTTTTTTTGTTTAGACAAATTCAACAGCATATTCTACACTACATAAGGTCAAACCAATAATCAGTGTTACTTCAATGAATTAACACTTCCATGTTCTCTGGATAGGAGAGCTATATGTAACACCTAACTTCATTTCCTGTGAAATTTGTTTTCATGAGAAAAACAGAAGACATTTTGAGAAGTACTGGACTTGATGCCTTTTTAATCGTGTGTTATTCCTGATGCACATTACTGTCTGTTCTTACCTGAATACTGTTTTTATTAATTTATTGCCATATGTGTAATTTGCAATATGCAGTAAAAGCATTGCTCATAACAAAATTTGGTTGTGTGCCTATTTTTTAATAATATGGTGTTATGATTTTTTAATTTGCCCATCATTATGACTGCATGGTAAACAGGTGGTCTAGATTTACAGATGTTTTGAGGTTCATTCTAACTATTCAATTGTTAATCTGAAAAACAGAATAAGGAAGCATTCTCTGATCACATTTACCCTGAACTACTTTGGAATATAGCAAACTGGTACAATGATAGAATTTTTGTATTTGAGGCAAATTTTTGCAGGTTACTGGGAAGAGGACATTTGATAATAGTTTAGGCATTATGTCCTCTGCTTCCCAATAACTTAATAGATCCCAGAGATATGAACTGCAAAAATTCATTGTATTTTGGATAATGTATCAGGCAAGCACTGGATATGCTGTGGTTGGATCCTGGACAGTGTAACATATAGTTTACATGATCTAATGCACAGCAATCTGCAGCAGGAAAGACTACTCCTTCTAACTAAGCAAGACATTTTGAATATCTTTATATTCCACACTGGGCCCACTAGGAGCATTTGACTACTAAGTGTTTCTGAAATTGTGTATTATTCAGGTGAGGCAACCATTAATTTCAGCTGATTTCATTGACAATAGTTAGAAAGTAGGTGAACGATAGCACTGGTGGCAAGAGTTGCTGAAGAGACAAAGTATATAAGAAGACAGTTATGACAGTTATGGATAGGGAGTGAAAGAAATCTGCTAAGCAAAAAGATGCAAAAGAGTCTATAATTGACAAATACTCCCTCAGAACCTAAAACTGAAAGCCATGGTCCTCGGTCTTTTTTCTTGTCTACCACCAAATAATTGTGGAGTCCACTGCAGAAGAGAAGCTGTGGCAGCTGTCAGGCCTGCAGTTTCTTAGATCTGTACACCCTGAAGATCTAAATCTGTGTAAGCTGGGTTTTCAGTAGTTCTAGGTGGTGGGACATTTATTGTCATCATCCTTTTAATATAATATATAACTGAAGTCTTTTAATTAAGGTATTGAAAGAAGTTTGTATCAACTTTACTTGATTTTTGTTACTGCATTATGACCCAAATTTTAATTATATTTGCACATATGCCTTAGTGTTCCTGTCGTATTTGATAAAGAGAATGGAGTATAAGTATAGCACAAAAATAGTTTTTGTCTGTTAAATCTTTGGCATCTTTTATTATTGGTGCTGAAAGATGTTTAATGAACAAGACAGATAATTACAAGAAAACCAGAAAACTAATGGTAGACAAACATGTGCTTTTAAATGGAAAGATTGCCTTTGCTTTTGCATCAAAGCTCCTAACGAGTGTAGTGCATCAGTCTAATAGTTCATTCAATTTAGATGAATTGTCTAGCTGGACATGATTGCATATTCCTTATGTTCAGGGTAAAGGATGCATTTGCAAAGGCTGTGAGTACTCTTAGATGAACCTGAACTAAACCAAAGCTGTACTTTGAATAAATTAAATGCTATCCAGATAAAGACCAGTATCTTGTTGGAAACCTAGGCCTCTTGAACACTTTGGAGAGTTTAAATATTTTTGCCTCACTTTCATGCCTCCACTATGTGATGCCAGTATTATTGCTCCCTAGACTCACACTGAGACATGAAGTCATGCTGGCAGAGTTTGTAAAACATGTTCCTGTCCCTACAAAGTTCTTCCTGAAGACCTGAGGGATACTTTTAATAGCTTTTCAGAAATCCAGCTGGGCTACATGAATTGAATCACCTTTGCCTTTTGCAGCCCTTACCGCTGCCATTAGTAATTCAGATTTGTCAGAGACTACTTCATAGCTGGGACTATTGAATCACAGAACATGTCAGAGGGGAATTCTGGCAGGCATTTGGACAAGTTCCTTTATTCATGTTCAAATTGTGGTCTGCCTGATTCCTTGTCTGCAAAGCTGATTTCTAGTCAGCTGAATCCCTGTTTTTTTACATGGACTTACTCTGTCCCAAATGCAAGACTTTTCATTTTTCTTGGTAGAATTTCAGTTTGTCAGCCCATTCCTCTGCTTATAAAGATCCCTTTGAAGGGCAGTCTAGGAGAGGTATGATTCCTGATCCTGTGAATCTGGTGTCAGCTGCAATATTTCTGAAGGTGCCTTTTGTCCTGTCATCCACGTTACCAATGAAAATGTTAAACAGTATCAGCCCAGTACTGAAACTGCTTATAGTGAGCTGACACTTAGTCTGTGAAATGCTGACTGTGGCCATTTGAGCCTTGAAGGTATGGTAAGATACTTACAGTCTACTCATAACTGTCCACACCTCCCTAGATGGGGTCAAACAGTGCTCTGAGTGACTGCATCAAAACCATGCTGAAATAAATTATGCTCACTACTGTTCTATTAACCATATTGTTCATCATGTCATGAGACTTAAATTCATGTCTATACTCTGCTAAATGTTCCCACACATAGCTGAATAAATACAGCTTTTTCACTTCACTAGGAAGTCCTCTGATGTTAATGTTGCCTGACTGTCTTTGCAGCCTGAAAATTTGTTGACATTGTCCTTTTAAATTTTGTTTATAAAATTATCATTCATTCATTACCAGTCTCTGTATTTGAATTTGCGATCATCACAGGGTGCATAATTTGAAGGGATTTATTGAAAGTTCAAAAAATTACCATGTAGTTTTATCATATAACACCATTCATGTATACTTATGTGTGCCACTGTTTCAATGGAAAACATTGTTTCAGCTAACAGCATTCCTTTTTTATTGTTTCTAATTTCCAGGACTGGGTGAACCTTGTGCTGGTGATGTTCTAAACGTTTGCAATTGGTCTTTATAATGAATCATGATTGACTTTATTCTTCATTAGATTTCCTGTGAGGATTTAGAAAATGTAGTGTATAATCCTTGCATTTAGTGGTACTTATCAGCCTCTTGTGCATTCTTCAAATCGAAAAGTGTTTGAAAGTAGTCAGTCATCATGGTTAATTACTTGTATATATCTTAAAGTTTTTCAAATGTTTTAAAGAAAAGTATATAAGGGCTTCAGTCAATGAATATACTTGATCATTGAAGTATCAGTGTGAGGTGGTGTCTTTTAGAGTTGCATTAATCCTGAAGGTGGAAGCATTTGTTTTGTTCTTGGCTTTTTTTCATCATCATTTTTTCTATATCTGGTGGCATTACTTGATCTTGATAAATCATTAACCTTGGCCCAGTTATGGAATATTCTTCTTGTCGAAAGGAGTTCAACCTTTATAATCCTATAATTGTTGAGCTAGAACTATAATCACTACATGAAATTCAGTTATGTACCATTCATATAGAATGCAAGGGCAAATCTATGACTGAGAGGTTTGTGAAGGTTAAGAAAAGAGAGTCTGAGTTTATGCTCGCTAATCAGCAGCTTTCACAAGAGCTGGAATTTTGTTGGGTCCTGCAAATTAAAAGTTTTTTTAAAGTATCCAAGGTAGAAACTGAATATGGTCTGCTAGGAAAAATTGTCATTAATATCAGGTCTTCTCTCTGTATCCTGGTTTCCTCATCCATCCCAGAATTAGATCAAAAGTGTTTATTAAGGATAGACTGATTTTGTAGTGACTTGATTTTTGGCAGAACTTTAGTTTAAATTTCACTGTTGATATAGCTTGCAGAGAATATTTTGGATTTTATTTTTTTTTATTTGCTTTTTTCTCCTATAAGAAAAAAGGTAGTAATTTTAGGGGGTTGATTATGGTTTGTTTGGTTTTTTGTTGTTTTTTTTCCCTTTAACATCAACTTAGTGTACAAACATGATGACAGGACATTGTTTTCCTTCTTCCTCTTGGAAAAGTACCTCCTCCATTCCATACCAAGGAATTCCTCAGATAAAGGCATTGGAAATGTTGAGTTCTTCAGCGAACACGCCAGCTAATGCTGGTCTATGTTCGTATTCTTCTTCCAAGATTTACTCTTTTAATTCGTTATGCTTGTGTTACCACTATAAAGTGGCTTTGGCTTGGCAATATTGTATTGATGGGTGCTAAGACAGAATTATCACTTTATTCTTGCCTAGCGTTTTCTTCCCTGGGCATTTGCTGTTGACCATTATGTTCTGACCATGCAAATTTTTTTCCATCTTTGACTTTATTATAAAGCTGTGTTACCATGATAGATCATGGACTCTGTCTCTAGAGCTATGGATTTGTGGTATGTGTCCCATTATGTCTGTGTCCTGACCTTGTGTGTGTTCCCCATTCCACTCCACCCCCTTTCCTTTTGCCATTTGTCTTCAGCCATGCTTAGTGAAAAGTGTTACTAAGGAGAAGCACATTTCCTGGTCAGGCACTTATCAACTGTCATTCAGTAGGAATTTTTATATTTTAGAATATGTATCCTCCTATATTTGCAGCCTGATAAAATGGCCCAGCTTCATAAGCCCAGATCCTGAGGGATTGTCAAGAAGAGTGATCTGGAATAGGGGGAAGTGAGACTAAGTTTACTTTTCTAAAAATTTGTGAAAACTTTATTTTAAAGCTTTAATCTGCATCTGCAATATGCACTGGCTTGTTTTATGCATGACTGAGAAGATAAACTGTGAAACTGCAGTCTAGAATGGGATGCTGGGAAAGCTCATATTTCAGCTAAGGGAATGTGTCAGAGATGTCAGGACTTAACACTGTCGACAGCTGAATGCTGTTCCAGGTCTTGGCAAAAAGCTGGAGAGGAAAAGAGAAAGAGTGATATAAGAAGTGGTTTCTAGAATCCTTGTTTTATAAAAGCTTAAAAGATATGGTGACCCCTCTACAGGATACACATGGAGAGACATAATCACAAATATTGTTATGATACACTAATAGAAGTGTCTGAGTAGTTTTTAGTATCAATTGTATTGCCCAATGTATTTGTGATCAGTGTTTTGAAAGCAACTCTTTTCTTGGAACAAACTGAAAGATCAGTAGCAATAGAATACAAGCTGGTTAATATTTCTGTACTTAATTGTATATAGTCCTGCTATTTTGGCAGCAAATTATAGTCTGGTAGCATCTTCTAAATGGTGTACTACTGTTCAGAACTAAATGTGAACCAAAATATCTGAGACAAGATGTTGGATGGAAAGTGGTCACTGTCTTTCTCCCTGTTGTCCAGACTAGCATATTTAATGGAATATTACAATCTCATCTTCCAAGACATGAGAAGATGTGCACATGGGAACAGGTGTATCTTTTCCAGAATTCAGGCAGGTAGTGATAAGGGTGCATTCTTGAAACTCTGACTTGTGATCACACTAAGTTGTGCCCCTAAGCCACGTGGTAAACATAGACACGAACCTGCTTCTCCTCGCCTCACCCAGTGATGAAGCCAAATAAGTTAATTCCAGATGTACTAGAAACCAGCTGATGCTCACTTCAGTATCTAGAGTTATTGCATAAATACTATGTCTAAATGTATTAAAGAAAGGACAAGTAGAACTAAGAGGTTGTCAGAGACTGGAGGAAAGGTTGCCTGGCTCAAAACAACCAGGTGGGAAAGCAGTGGGGGAATAGGGCAAGCTCTGCATAGATGTGGGAGCGGCTGCTTCCCCTCCCACCCCCCTGAGCCTTAGAAGTTAACCATGGCTTCTTCTCTTTTTCTTCTCAATATAAAAGTTACAAGCTGCACTGGCCAGTATCCCCTTAATGACTTACTAAGTGCCGTGTTCAGTGCCTGGCTAAGGGCTTTGATATCTAAGGTGTGCTGAGTTAAAATTTTCTCTGTGTTTGATTGCTGTAAAGTTTACTGATTTGCTTTTGCCAAGTGCCTTATTCCACACACACGACCCAAAGTTTATAAGTAAAAACTATTTCTTGTTAAACCTCCTGAGAATTGCATTGTTTTTCCTGTGCAGTGCCCAGAGTAATTCGGAATTACCTTCCTCTAAACACGCCTAGTGGACTGGGGCATTACACAGGTTCAGTGAGTGTGAATAGTAAGGTAGAGAAACAAAAAGGGGAAGAAGGGCTGGGAAGAAATAAAAGGAGCTGAGAATAAGAAGAGATGAAAGAAAAAAAAGGAGTAGGAAGAGGCAAGGAAAAATTGGAGCCTATTTCAAATGCATCTGAGATTCTGTGAAGCTGGGAAAGCAGCTAGAAGCAAAGATTTATTAACAGTTTGTAAATAGAAGTAAATCAGAGAAGCTGCCAAAATAATGATTTTAAATATAACAGTCTTGGTAAGGTTGTGTACATGTACAAATAGAATGAGTATTTTTTTTGGTGATTATTGATTTGCAGATAAACACTGAGGTAATTGAACATCAACCTCCTTATTTTGTTTCTGTGAAGTGTCATTTTCTTTTTTTTCCTGAAGAGAGATGTTTATTGAAGGTATTATTGAAAAGTAATCTTTTTGTCTTTTGAGTGAAACAGATAGCATAAAATTATAAGTATTTTTTAAGCATTTCCATGGGAAAAATATCCTGGTTGTAAGAGTTTTATCTACCTTGATAAATTCCACTTTAGCTGAGCTATTTAGAAGCATTGCTTAGGCTGCTCACAGCTGCAAGTACAGCCCAGTTGTGGAAATTTGTAGCTTGATCTGACCTCATTGCATTTCTTCCTCACTTTTCTCTGAAGTTGTTGTTGATGCTCATTACAGATTCTGGTACAGCAGAGGAACATTCAGTGTTCCCCTCAGCAAAATGATCTGTTCAATAGTACTTGTTTCTGTCTGCAAACCTGAAAATTAAGCTACTTAATTAATAAATACCCAAAACTCAAATGAGTAAGCAATGTTGTTGATATTTTTTTCGAAACATATGAAAACCACACTGATATTTAACTGGAGAGGCATAAGTAAGAAAACAAGCAAAATAAAGACTTGTACTTGAACATTTTCTGCCCTACTAATTAAATTTAGTCATAATTTGAAGACAGTAATATCTGTGTCATCACGTATATGCCTGTGATGCAAGATCAATGGTATCCCCAGCTTAGGGCTTAAGTTATCTTTCTCTGTTTTTCAAAGTCTAATGCTCATATTTACAGTGACTGTAGCAAGTAACTTTCTTTACTTTCCTCCATATGTTCAGTCACTATGGTAGTCAGCATTTACAGACAAATTGTTAAAATATACTTTAAAATATGTATTTCGTATGTATATAATTAATTTCCAGTGCAGAGAAATATGCCATAAAGGAATTGGTGAAATGCACAGAAGTTGACAGGATACATAGATGTATCAAATTGGAGCTGTTCAGAAACTTGGTGATGTGCATAACTTGATACTAATGTGATATTATAAGCAAAATTTGAGAGATGCTTTGAACGTGGTGCATTACATTTGGAAAAATGAGCTAAGTTCCTTTCCAAGAGGAAGCAGGATGGGTCCTGTTAAGAATGGCACGGAGAATTTCATTCAACCTAAGTAACTTGCAAAATTTCAGTATCTTTTTTAGATGCCTTTTCTCCCCTCTTGTGCAATTTTCCTTGTTTTGTACATCTTTCTTAAATGCCTTTCTCACCACCATTGCAAAGACTCAACCAAGCAATTTTGGAAGATCTGAAGCTCAATTATGTGCATCTAAAAATATTAACTTCAGAAAATTATGCATTGAGATTCCACAAAAAATTCTGCAACTAAATTTAACATCTCATCTGTGTTGCATCAGTACTTGGTAACTTTGTTTTCTGCTGTTATTTTTTTTTAAAAACTGACAGGTTTCAGTCCAATTCTGCAGCAGTTCTTATTAAAAATACACAGCAAGAACTATTTTTCTTTTCTCAAAAGAAAACATCCGAAACTCAAGAACAGGCAGTATTTACTTACTGGCAATATCAGTGTTGTTGTAGAGAGTTATCTTATTCTTCATATCCTGAACAAAATCACTTATTCTCTGCTGAGTTTACAATGTATAAAAGTGTGAAGTGTTAAGTGTTGAATACTAAATGAGAAAATTAGTTGTGATTCTGTAAGGTTTTTTGAAATTCTTATTTCTCAGTTGAAGTGTATATGCTAATATTGCTGTGTGATCCATTAGATTCTTGTTTTTGCTTAATTTTTACAGAGGTCACTTTTAGCGTATGCTCTCTTCCTATCTTAGAATGAAAAAGACATTTTGAATATTTTTTAATGAAATCCCTGTTGCTGCAAGAACAACTCTTGTTAACAGAGATGTACCAGAAAATGTAATGCTATGGACACACAGTGATTATTCATATGTTTGTCCATACAAATGATCATGCAGGTTAGATGTCCTAGATGTGGGTGTGATATCACATATCAGGACAGGTATGATTGGAATAGGTAGTTTGGCATGTCACGTATCATTTTAGGTGAGAGGATTTATCGTATTTTCTGGAGTGCTGTAGTTTCTATTTTGGAAATATTTTTAGTGTACAAGTGTTTTAACTTTAACTTACTAATCTTAACCTTATTATTTTGGATATATATGTTACGCCTTTAAAATGGGATCTCAATCTAAAAGGACGATAGGTTATTGGGAAATTAATATTTCATTTACTCAGATTCTTTTCTAAACATATTTTAACTTTTGCAACAACTTAATGGGCTAGAAATATATTAATGTATAACTTCAAATATAAAGTCTATAAAAGTTACAAGTTTACATATCCACGTAAACCTAGTTTACCGTATCTGCCTACTTTCAGATCAGCAATTCCAGTAAAGCACATCAAATTTTAACCCACCACAATAACTTTGATATTTCCCTTAGGATTCATTGAATGGTGCATGAAATCAGTTACAGAACATACTGAGAGGATATGTTAAGGTTGGGCAGGCAGTTTCAGTTTCCTGAGGTGATAGTAGTAACAAGGGGGAGAGACACTACTTCATTTACTGTCTCTTCAAGATATGTAAGCACAAAAAACCTGGAATTCCATTCTTTGTCTTAAGGAGAAAGAACTAGTTGGTCAGTCAGGATTTGTGAAGTTGGGATTGTTTTGCTTATCCCTGATAAATAGTCTGGGAGAGAGAGGAGAGAGAGGCTGTCGACATTATAGGAGTAGATTACTGATTTCTCCTGCAACAGAAGACTTTGAAGCCATGTAGATCAGATGGTGACTCTCTTGGCCTGTGCTTTCCTCTAGGCTGAGAAAGTTCTCATAACAATTGCATGCCCTCTGCAACTTCAAAGGTTCTGATAACAACATAGTCTGCAGGGTGAACTCTTTATCTGCACTGTTGTAAATATCCTTAACATATATAGCAATGATACTTTTCAAAACACGCTCAGGTTTACCTAGTATTCCTGTAGCACTGATACAAGAATATTAAGCAAAACCTAATACATATAGACATTTATTTGTATTTTCCAAAATGACTTCAGCCAGACTTCAGTGTATCTTTACTGATTCCTTGTTTCATGTATTTCCTGTCCATTAAGCAATTCTCCAACTGCCTGATCCGGTTCAGGTTTGATACAAAGTAAAGATGATTCAGTTGTCACCTGAGAAACCCCATGACTATATTTGGATATATTTGTCAGTCAGTGCTGCTAATACTGCACTTCTGGCAATTCTTGATTTTGTATGATGTATTCAATGAGGTGCAGTCCACAGCTGCATAGAAACATTCTGTGTTTCTGTATATGATCACAAGGGAGCCTTAAAGAACTGATGACTCCTGATATGTCCATGAACTGTGCTTCTGAACTATTTTTTAATCATCCTAGTGCCCTGCAGAGCAAATGAAAGTATATGCTTTATTGATTTTTATAAAGACTTAAGTGAATCATAGTCCATGTTGCATTCATTTATAACTCAAATCCTGTTGAGTGCTTTGGGCTCTGAAGATTTGTGAGAAACAAAGGTCTTGAGGAGGAGTTTGATTATCAATGGACAAAGCAAGCGAAGTTCATTTAATTTAAGTAAGAATTACATTTAAAACACATGCATATTGAGCTTTGAAACTTTGTTTTCGCTTTATCAGTTTGTGAATCTGAAATAGCAAAAACTGATTATCATTGACTTTCATAATGATTGCTATCATTAACTTTTAAAAACAGTTAATGCATTTGTAATATGTGAGCAATGCCATTCAGAGGTAATGTTATTATACGCAATTAAAGATATCAGAAGGGTAACATTATTTTCAGGAGGGAGTACATACTTTTTATTAATTCAGCTTCATTGCAGTTGAATAGCTTAAATTGTGTTCACTTAATTTATTTAGTGAACTTAAAGAAGCTTTCTTTCTGTAAAGAAAATTTAGAAATCACATTTGCTGGGTGATTTTCATGTAAAATTAAAAATATGCCTTAACACTACAAAAATGGCTGTACTGATCCCAGGTCAAGCTAGTCCAATACTTTCTCTCAATCATGAACTTTAGTTGATGTCTAAAAATGGCTGTACTGTACTGATCCCAGGTCAAGCTAGTCCAATACTTTCTCTCAATCATGAACTTTAGTTGATGTCTGGAGAAGTGTAAGAATAATTTCATTCTACTTCGTTCTTACTCTCCCAATCTCTTCCTGTATTTGTAAGCTTCTGGAATCCAGAATAACATTTGAAAAGGGTTTTTTTTTCATATCTATCAGTTCAAGCATGATTACTACCATTCCTCTTTTTGAACCTGTCCTCGTACTTATTTTGGTGGCTTTTCAGTGTTAAAAGAAACAATAAGCCATTAATATACTTTCCAGCATTTCCATGACAGCTATGATTTTTTTGACTTCTGCCTCTGCATCATCTGCTTTATAAAGGAGAAATTCAAGCCTATTTGATACTTAATTTGAATTAATTAATTGAAATTCAAGCCTATTTGATATCTAAACTGCCCTATAACCTTATCATGCTTGTCTTTCCTCTGAGCTTTTACCTACTTTGCAAAGGACATAGAGCTGCATATGGTATTCATGCCACAAATCATGGAGCAAAATTATGTGGTTTTTTGTTTGCATTTAGTTCCCTTCCAAAGAATTCCTAATCATTGCTTTGAACTTTTCACTGCTAGAGAGGACAGAGTAGCTTATAATTATTCCACTGTTTATGTCCTGACGAGTCAACTTACAGTCCATTGATCTAGGTTCAAAGGATTACTTTTGCTGTTGTTTAATGCTTCCCTCTCCCCTCACACCTTTCCCCCCCATGTCCTCCACATTTAATTTATGTACAAATATTTTTTTTGGGGTTCTCATGAAGTCCTTGAGCTGCTTCTTGTTGTCTACATTCATTCTTAGCACATCAAAAGACCATTACAAAAACTAGACTTTAGTTCAATGGTAAACACTTTATTAGTGCATACAACTATAAACTTTCATAAGATATAATCACCTACGATTTATTTAATAATTTTATTTACTTCAGATGATGTTTAAGAATTTTCTTAAAAGATATTTGCTTATGCAGTCTTTTTTTCTCCTAAGGAAATCAAAACTGAATGCTGCTTCAGTAATAAAGAACTTGATGCTAAATTCACCAAATCAAGATGTCAGCTGACATAGTCTACTTTATCCTGATTTTTAAAACCTGAAACACTCTTAATGTTTCTAGGTATTTGAATTTGAAAATACTGCATTCTTGTAAAAGGAAACAGAAACAATGGGATGTTTTTAATCCAAGCTCTACAGCTAAAGCATTAAGGAGTTGTGAACTGGTTTTTTGGGTTTTTTTTGATTCTTTTCTTTTTTTTCCCCCTTTCTTGTGTGTGAGTATGTGTGCTCTTAAATGGGTTTTTGGAACACAAAGATTCCTTTGCTGGCATAAGACCGTAAGAACAGCCATCTATTTTCTGTTACTTTTCATACTTAAATATTCTCTCAAACATGTGAATAATATGTTTACAACAAATTCAAAGCAGAATTTACATCAGAAAATCACAAAATTAGTCATGCTAGTGGTGATGTGTTCTGATTTAAAAAGTACTGTAAAAGAACAGCAAAATGACACTGATGAAAAAGTTTTTGTTATGTCATTTTGAGGAAGGTGGGATCAAGGCCAGAAGAGGAAAAGGCACATTACCTAGCTGCATTTCAGCTATTTCAAGCCACCAAGTAATGTTATCCATTAAGTACAGAACTTACTGTAGTTCATGGTTAAAAGGCTTCTTGGCTTGGTGTTAAAAGGTGTGTTATTTTTAAATTATGTTTTAAACAGACAAAATAAATACAGGCTTTATGTGATCTTAATTTTAAATAGTGGGTACCATTTGACATAATGTTCATTAGTTTAGACTCAGAAGAGTATTTTGTGGCTGCTATGAGTAAATATACAGAACTTAGGAATGTGAAAGTTCAAATTGCACATTTGTTAATGGAAATAAATTGAGGCAGTCTACAGTTGAGTTAGCTCTTCCTCCCTTTAATAGATAATAAATTTGAAAGCGATACAACAAGCAAAAATATAACATCTCATAATTTTTAGCTTCCAAAACCTTTTATTCAGAGTGATATTGTGGCTTTTCTTTACTCCTAAAATGAGTAAGTAACTGCCTAATCTCAGTAAATTTCATATGCTTCAGTGTTTCTCTTCCTAGGAGCCTGATTTGGTGTCCTTAGATCACAAATCAGTTTTATGATTGTGTACAGTCCCATACAAACTATTTTGGGCCATTAAAGGAGTTGGAGATTAGATTTTTTTCATGTACAGTGAAAGAACTGAAATAGCCTAGCTTTTACTCTATAGTCCTTAATTTCTTCAGAAAA
>NW_008672968.1:0-301 GCF_000695815.1 Acanthisitta chloris
CTTCTTCATGTCTTCTCCATGGTCACATAGGAAAAGCCACAGGGTGCCCTGTGGTGTTTACCCTCTCTCTTGAGCAGGGTGACTCTTGCTCCTAATAGCAGTGACCCTGATCTGCACTGGCAGGGCACAGGACATATCCTCCTTAAGTTGCTGGTGGTCCTCTTTAAATTGCTGGAGGTCCTTAGTCACTTTCTCCACAACCGAGACACAGGCCTGTAGAGAGGAAGGAGAGACATCTTCATATTGCCTGAGTCGGATAATCAGATCATCTACCGTATGTTCTTAATTCCATGCCATCAAT
>NW_008672968.1:473-11646 GCF_000695815.1 Acanthisitta chloris
GGAGTGCCCTGATAGATCATCCTTGAAATGATACCTTCCCCTCACACCTGACAGGAGCGGCATCCAGAGGCTGAGAATGTCTGTCTTTTCCTCAATTTCCCTGTCAATGTCCGCATCCCCAGACAGGGATCCCAGCTGGCTTGTTTTGAACATTTGGAGGGGTGAAGGAAGCCCATGAAATGGAAAAATAATATCTGTGAAAGGACAGGGGAGAGTAGTTGATGAAAAAATGTATAAATCTCTATGTTGGCTATAAAAGTGGTTTAAGTTGTATGTGCTGGTAAGAAGGGATTTCAGTAATGAGAAATTAATACAATGGAATGGCTAGAAAATACATATATGGAATAAGGGGTCATGTGTATTTGGTCTAAGATGGAGTTCATTTTCCTGTAGCAGCCCTCAGAGTTCTGTGCGTTGCATTGATAGCTATAAAGATGTTGACAACACAGGAGTGTTTTGGCTGCTGCTGAGCAGTGTTGGCACAGTGTCAGTGCTGCTTCTCCAACATTCTGCCCCCCATCAGTAGGCTGGGGGTGGGCAAGATCCTGGGAGGGGACACAACTAGGCCAGCTGACCCAAATTGGCCAAAGGAAAGGAATATTCCATATGATGCCAGCTCAGATATAAAAGCTAAAAAAGGATGGGGAAGGGGGGGACATTCGTTATTGTGCTGGTTTGAAAGCAAACCAGTGAGAGACTCCAAGTCAGGAATACAATTTAATAGGAAAAAAAAAAAGCAACAGTAAAAAAACCAAACCACTGACAGTCAGAAAGCAACCTGACACCCTGACAGTCAGGGTGTTGGTAGTAGTCCAATTAAATGGTGGCTGCAGTCCTCCTGGAGTGATGGTTCTGTTGGAGCAGTGATCCTGTAGATCTGGTCTTCACCTGAAGGTCCAGTGGTAGCTCTTGTCCTCTGGGAATCCAGTAGGTAAGGGCTTCTGTGCTGGTCCAAACCCTAGAATATATCCAGGTGGGAATGCTTGGCTCCCCCCCCCACTTGGGGTGAAGCATCTCACAATGGGAGGATGTAATTCTATGGGTCATACATGGGTCCTTGACAGCCCATTAAACAGAGACAGCCTCCTGAGGGAGCCATCAGGGATGAGTAGGAGATAACGACCTCTGCCCCACCTGCTTTAACAGCTTGTGAAGATGATAATAGAATACATACTATTGCTTACACCCTACATTGTAACCTAGGACAGTTATTTACAGTGTTTGCCTTCTGAAGCAACCACTATGTGTGCTGAAGTCCTGCTTCCCAGAAAGTGGCCAGACATAGCTTGCTGATGGGAAACTTTTATTTTGCTTTAGTAAACTGACTTATCTCAACCTACAAGTCATTTTACATCTTATTTTGTCTCCCCTGTCCAGGTGGGAAGTGGGAGTGATAGAGTGGCATGGTGGGCACCTGTCATCCAGCCAAGGTCAACCTGCCACACAGGGCTACAGGAGTCCTGATGAACCTGTGACCCGTTATCAACCTGTGGACTTAATGGAGGACAACAGGTCTGAGTGCAGAAATAGTCAGGAGCGAGACAGGATTACAGGTCATGGCTTGGTGGAAATATACAGAGGAGTCTCTTCCTATTAGACTGCACATCCTTCCAGAGCCTCAAATCCAGTATTAAGCATCTCGAATTGTAGCCATTCAACTTCAGTCTCTCTCTGCTCAGCTTCTCTATTGCAAGTGAGAACAATAATATACCCCTCATCTCAGGAGCAGAGCTGCAAAAATAAAATTATCTACAGTCATGAAGCATTCATCTATTCATACCAAGGCTTAGAAATGTGGAATAAATGAGGCATGATGTCTTGAACTGAATATTGAGAAGAAAATCCAGCTACCAAATAGCTGTTCATTAGGTGAGCACTATACATTGAATAAAGCAGTGTTCCATAGAATAACTGGGATATTTCACTAGGCAATTATGCCTATGGGATCACAGCACTATGGTACTGCTTATATGCACAACTGAGGTTTCATCACATTCATTATTCATGAATGCAGCTTGTGAACAAGAAATGGACATATATGGGTGTATGTATCAATACACATACACATATATGCATGTGTATATGGTACATAATAATGCTAACAACCTCATAAATTCAACATCTGGTTCTAATTAAATTGAAGTGCCTATATAAAGAGCCATATGAAAACATGCAGCTATAACCTGTTGACCTCTATTGAGAAAAAGACTGTGAGGCTGTCATTCATGAGGGATGGTCATTCATATTTTCAAAGGTAATCCCTCACAAACCACTTATCCTCTCAAATGTTTACCTGACCACAGTGTTTGCATTAGGGACCTTGATTTATGGATTCCCACCACTCCTTGGATGGAGAAGTCAACTTCCTGTTGCTGTGATTGCTTGGATCTTGGTTCAAGGTTAAACTACTACCAAATCAGAATCAGTGGCAGGCACAGCATCTAACAGCCAGGTTATTGACTACCCTAGGATGCTTAAAGTTCAAAGTGCTGCTTACTGCCTTTGAGGCGAGTCAATATTTTCAATATTTTTATTCTGTTTCTTCTGAAGGAGTAGTTGCTGCTCAATTACCACCTATCTGAGTTTAGCATGGTGATACAAATCATTGAGGAAAATCCTCCCCCTACAGAAGAAATACACATGTAGTGAATTACTTCAAAGTCTACATGACCTAAGTGCAGTTCACTGCTGGTGAATCATGGGTTCAGCCATCTGTCTCTTGCTTTAGGCGCTTGGTTTCTTCAGCCTATATCACTCACCTCACTGAAATTCTCATCTAAATTGAGGAAGAGGAGTAATTTATGGATCTGAAGCAGTCAATAAGGAAGAACCATCAGGTTTCTTTCATGAGTACCAAAATGTAAACGGAGACTTGAAAGCACTGTTGGAAACCCACAGAGGTACACCGATTTGCTCACAAGGCTGTAATGCACACTGCAATAGTAGGAGATATATCCCTTGTGTAGATGGACCTGCTAGTGTGGTATCATCACCTCTTGTTAGACTTCTCATTTGGAGTGCTCCATTCATAAGGCCTTATGTAAGAGAAGATCTCAGTTCAACCCATCTTTGAATCAGGTGAAAAATCATCTGCAACACCATCACAGAGGGATCAGAGTTGAAAATTCACACACATCCATGAATCCAGCATATTTTATCCTTTGCCCCTGCTCCAGAGAGAGAAGAGGATCAGAGGGCTGGAGCACCTCTCCTATGAAAACAATTGAAGTTGTTCAGCCTGAAAGTGTTCAAGGCTAGGTTGGATGGGGCTTTGGGCAACCTGGTCTAGTGAAATGTGTCCCTGCCCATGGCAGGGAGGCTGGAACTAGATGGTCTTGAAGGTCCCTTCCAATCCAAACCATTCTAGGATTTGATGATGTATACAGGTGGCCTGATTCAGACCTTATTTATTGCCTGTTTGTTGATCTTTGTGTATTTCCTCCAAATTATAGCCTGCTTCATTCCATGAAAGAATCATACCTTAACTTCCCTGAGTCCTACTAATAGCTCAGACAACACTGTGTGCACATGCAAGTGCACAATAGGTGGCAAAGCAGGGAGGAAATCAATGACAATTTGTTTAATGAGAAAGGGAAAAGGGAAAGGACAGCTTCAAAAGCAAGGGCAAACATGGAGATTATCAAGAACCTGAAATGATGATGGCATGATTATAAATAAATAATCACAATAATCATAAGTAGAAGGGTGAATTAGGAGAAGCACTATTCTAGTTCAGGGCAGACTGACAGAAAGCCTGTGTATGAGGGAACACAATACTGATGTGAAACTGGCCTTTTCTTAAAGATTTATGGCCTTCTTCATTCATGGACTAAGCAACTTATGAGCTCTGACTGTTAATTGATACATTAATTTTAAAGACCTAGTAATTACTGTTATTAAGTTCTTATATTGCAAATAATGTGGTCTAACTCCATTGTGCTGGGCACTGTACAAATGGATTAATTAACTATCCTCACTTTACTGTTAAATCATGCTCACTCGGCTTATTGCATTAATCTGTTTTCTCTCATCTTTTGCTTATATAGAAAGGTTCTTGGGCAGCATCAACCATTTCTTCTTTAATTTGTGCACAGAATCTAGCACAATGCACACCCAGACTGGAACTCTAAGTGCCAGTTCAAAAGAGATAATAAATGCTAATTTGCCATTGGAAAACAGAGAAAATCAGCAGATAGAAATTTATATCAGTGAAGCTTCAGCTAGGGAACATTTTTCTTTAGAGAGTTCATTGCATTGGATTTTGTGCTTCCCACAGATTTCTGGAAATCCACAGTGGTACTTAAGCTGTTTATCATAGACTCATCAAGGTTGGAGGAGACCTTTAAGAACATCAAGTCCAACCATTAACCTGCCACTCCACTGTAACCCCTAAACACTAAACCATATCTTCCAGCACCAGATCCAGATGCCTCTTAAACACTTCTAGGGATGGTGACTCCACCACCTCCCTGGGCAACCTATTCCAATGCCTGACCGCCCTAACAGTGAAAAGTTTTTTCTAATATCTACTGTGAATCTCCTGTCTCAGCTTATGGCCATTCTCTCTAGTCCTCTCATTGCAGGCATGGCAGCAGAGACCTGCCCCCACCTCCCTACAACCCCCTTTCAGGTTATGCATCTGACCATTGTTATAGGAAAACTCTTTGTCTGGGTTTAACCCTAGCCAGCAGCCAAGTACCATGCAGCTGCTCGCTCACTCACCCACCAGCTGGATGGGGAGAGAATTGGAAGGGTAAAGCTAGAAAAACTCACAGGATGAGATAAAAACAGTTTAATAGAGAAAACAAAAGACACACACACAAGAAACACAAAACAAGAAATTAATTCACTGTTTCCCATGGGCAGGAGGTGTTCAGCCATCTCTAGGAGAGCAGGGCCCCATCATGTGAGCAGGGCCCCATCATGTGTAATGGTTCCTTGGGAAGACAAATGCCATCACTCCAAATGCCCTCCCTTCCTCCATCTTCCTCCCCACTCTATATTCTGAGTATGATGTCATATGGTATGGAATATCCCTTTGGTCTGTTTGGGTCACCTGTCCCAGCTGTGTCTCCTCCCAATTTCCCATGCACTCCCAACTGCATGGCAGTACAGAAAGCAGAAAATGCCCTGGCTCTGTGTAAGCTCTGCTCAGCAATAACAAAAACATCTCTGTGTTATCCACCCTGTGTTCTGCACAAACCTTAAACATAGCCTCATACTAGACACTGTGAAGAAAAAAGTTAACTCTACCCCAGCCCAAACCAGCACACTTACAGATGATTTTGCTCTTGGTCTTTGCACAATGTAGCTACGCAATGCAGCTGTATGGGAATGCCATCTAAACATGAAGTTAATAATAGTATTTGCGTTTTGCTAACTCCTCTGTTTTCAATAAAGAACCAGAAAAAACCTTGCATCCGGGTGTTTCTTTTCTTAAGGCTGATTGCAAATAAATCAGTCATAAATTTGGTATTGCATCATATTCCAGAAGGGAGAACTGAATTACTGTATGATAAATGTAGTTAAGGAAAGCAATTACTCTTCTTAAAGCAATATTATTACCTTTCTTACTTATGTAATTCATCTTCCTGGCTTCTACCTGACATGCATTATAATTTAAAGTAACTGTACTTTCAGTGTTCAGCACTGCTTTATGGCTTTAGGTCCTTTTATTTTTCTGCCTTTTCCACCACCACTTTAGAAACTTAAATTCCACCTCTTCTATGAGGGAATTTCTATTCGGCAATGTGTGTCCCACTGAATAAAGCCAAGTTCCTGTAGAATTAAAAAAACCCCAAACCCTCATTGCCAACAGGCAAAAAATTTAAGACAAGGAGTCTGTTTTATTTCATTCCAGCTATTTTCCTACTTCTTCTTTTTTTTTTTTTAAATCAGGATATCTTTAGAGAAAGAAAGAGACTGAGAAAGCCATAGTTAGATAGATCTTCTGATCTTTATCTGCAGTAGCACAGTCAGAAGAGCTAATGCTATGATGATAGCTTTGAAATCTCTTAGGAATTGGATAAAGAGAAGAGAGAGTAATGAACTTCCAGCTTATAAACACAGAGTGATTATTTCTGAAGAATGATCAATTTCCAGATGTCCTGAGGCTTGTCTGATACAGGTGATTTACTCATTCTTCCTTGCTTCACTAATAAAGCTCAAGTCCAACATCAGATTAGGGAAGAGTCAAATTACTTAAAGGGGCAGAAGGAGGGCTGGCATCATGGCATGCAAATGCTGAGAGACATACTAATCTCTTCTGCTTCCTCCTATAATCACCAAGCTGTCTTAAACAGATGCCTTCCTCTACTGAAATCATACACTGTACAGTAATACAGACAATTAATTTGTTTCCTTGTTAGTGGATATTCAATGCAATGATCTAAAAGAACTCTTATATATTGTGTTAAACTTTAGTGCCTCCAGGGTGCTTCTCTTCCATATGTAAATGAGATGTGGAAATAGTTTCCCCTAATGTATCTGTACACTGATGGACTGCACAAAGTCAGCCCTACTGAAACTAATGAGGTTAAATGTATCTTGTCATTCCTTTCCACTTGGTTGAATCTCCATCTGAGTTCAAGGAACACGGTGCAGGTCTTCCTCTCTACTTCTTTACAGAGATAATTGTGTTTCCTGACAGGGATTATAGTGGCAACTGCTGCATACCTGAAGACTTGCAAGATGTGATTTAAGCAAGCAGAGCAGCTGCTGTTGCTCTATACAGCTCTGGGGTTGTCTGTAGAGGCTTCAGATCATCTTCCACTTTGGGGAGGTGAGTCCCAGCATTGCATGGAGCTGCAGGCTGCAGGAAGCTGCAGGCTACAATAACATGCAACGTTTGAAAACAACATAGCTATTAGTGTTAGTGATTAAAGGACTAAACCCAAGGAGAAAAGGGTACGGAAGCATTGTTTTGCTCATCATTGGGATGATTATCCCTCCATAGAATCATAGAATGATTTGGGTTGTAAGGGAACTTAAAGATCATCTAGTTCCAACCTCCCTGCCATGGACAGGGACACCCCTACCAGACCAGGTTGTTCAAAGCCCCATCAAACCTGACCTTGAACACTTCCAGGGATGGAGCATCCACAGCTTCTCTGGGCAACCTGTTCTAAGTGCCTCACCACCCTCACAGTACAGAATTTTTTCCTAATATCTAATCTAAACCTACCCTCTTTCAGATTAAATCCATTGCACCTTGTCCTGTCACTACATACTCTTTAAGTACTGGAAGATACTCTAAGCTCTTCCTGGTGCCTTCTCTTCTCCAGGCTGAACAGCCCCAGCTCTCTCAGCCTTTCTTCATAGGGGATGTTGTTTGAACCCAGTGACCCATCCACTTACACAAAAGGAGAACAATTAACACTATTAAACTTAGTCCAGCAATATCCGAACTGATCCCAAGAGGGGTTCACACCTTTCTACTCACTGCAGTGTCAGGTGAAGGTGGCTAAGCCATGGTGGCAAACACCTGGGGACAGGTGGGATGAGGATGGGCTGAAAGTCACAGAGCTGACAAGAGCATCCAAGTCTGCTGACTTCTTAGTGTTTTCTCTTCTGGGCAGTCTAGTAATTTAATTTTTCTTTTTATCTGCAATAAGCTATGCCCCAGTTCATACAATGAGAAATACTCTGAGTATCACATGCATTTGTAGCAAAATCTCAGCACTTAATAGAAGTCCCCATATAACCTACAATCTAGGAAACTAATGGAGGATTTTTTTATTTTTAGGTCTTGTGTAGGCTTTGTTTTGATATCTGAGACCATTCATCCCACTTTAATGCTGATTTATCATTAAAATGAGTGCTTGCTTTGTCAGTACCAGAGATGAAAAATCATGCACAATGAGAGTATATATATTGTTCCACTTCTCTCTTCTCTTCTGTATTTCAGATCAAAAGATATTGGATATTTTCTTACCTTTCATTCTGAAAACCACAGTAAATGAAAACTGAAATATTTTTAAACAGATGCATAGGTAAGACCATAAGTGTTATTGCCAATTAACCTCAACAACAAAGAAGTTTAATAGTTAGCATTATGGTATATATACTTCAATTGTTCACAGAATCACAGAATAATCAGAGTTGGAAGGGACCCATGAGGATCATCAAGTTCAACTTTTGGCCCTGCACAGGACATCCCCGAGAATCACACCATGTGCCTGAGAACATTGTCCAAATGTTTCTTGAACTGTCAGGCTTGGTGCTGTGTTCACTTCCCTGGGGAGCCTGTTCCAGTGCCAAACCACACTCTGGGTGAAGAACCTTTTTCTAATATCCAGCCTAAACCTCCCCTGACAAAACTTCAGACTATTCCCTTGGGTCCTGTCACTGGTTGCCAGAGAGGAGGTCAGTGCCAGCCCCACCACTTGCCCTTGTGAGGAAGTTGTATACAGCAATGAGGTCTCCCCTCAGTCTCCTTTTCTCCAAGCTGAACAGACCAATTGACCTCAGCCCCAGAATAAAGAGCACACTGGGAAAACCCTAAATGCTCTTAACTGCTGACATTTGGAGTTATGCTATCAACTTGAAGACTGCACACATATGCTTGAGTCACTAAATTTCCGGAGTGCTTTTCTGCATAGCTTTGGTGCAAGCGTGTCTTCAGTTTTCACATTTACTGAAGACAACACAGGATATTTTAGGTTCTTCAACCAATGAACTGCTCTCCACATAGCCTTATTATGCTTATTTTATGGCACCAGACAGACAAAATATAGAATGGTGGGTCAGTGTAGAAATATGTTCCCTTTAAGCATTCACTCTAAGAGAACGTCAGGATGGAGCAAAGACAAGGAAAATTTTTCTTTAATTATGATTGCTTTTCTGGGGTGGTAGAATTTTATTATCCAAAAGGAAAGATTGAACAGAGAGAGAAGCTGAAGAAATTCTGACCCTGACTGTGGTTTTGGCCAGGTCATCACACTATGGAAAAATCAGTGAACTTGACTAAACTGCCAAGCACAGGCTCTCCAAACTTTATGCCTGAAATTAAGCTAATAGTGTACTTTATTTGTTCACGACTCCATGTCCCAGTACAGATTTACCCAATGATAGGTCCCAGTTTCAGACAATTGTTTGCAAAAACTGGCCTTGAAAGTTTTGCAGAAAAACTAGAATTCTGGAAAGAAGAAATCAAAAGGTATTTTATTTAGCAATTTGGGTGCAAAAAGGTACTCAGGCCTTGTTTCCTCCTTCTGGGACAACTGCCCAGGAAAACATCTCAATCAAATTTGGTATTTTGGATTTTGTCTTCCAAAAAAAAATCTATGGATTTGTACTTACACCCTTCTGATGGAGTTTTCTTTAAAAAACTAAGGGAATAGGGGGTTCATCTCATCTAACATTAGGTGACCGCAACCAGAATCAATCAAGTTGGAAAAGACCTCTCAGAACATCAAGTCCAACCTATGATCTAACACCACAACATCAACTAGACCATGGAATTAAGTGCTACATCCAGTGTCTCCTTAAACACTTCCAGGGATGGTGACTCCATCACCTCCCTGGGCAGTCCATTCCAGTGTGTAATGATCCTTTCTGTGAAGAAATTCTTCCTCATGTCTAATCTAAACCTCCCCTGGTGCAGCTTGAGACTGTCCTCTCATCCTGTCACTAGTTGCCTGGGAGAAGAGACTGACTCCACTCCCACCTCAATCTCCTATCAGGTCGTAACAGAGAATGATAAGGGCACCTCTGAGCCTCCTCTTCTCCAGGCTAAATAACCCCAGTTGCCTCAGCCTCTCCTCACAGGACTTGTGTTCCAGACCCTTCACCAGCTTCCTTTCCCTTCTCTGGACACAGTCCAGCATATCAATGTCCTTCTTGAAGTGAAGGGCCCAGAACTAGACACAGTATCTCCTATCAGGTCGTAACAGAGAATGATAAGGGCACCTCTGAGCCTCCTCTTCTCCAGGCTAAATAACCCCAGTTGCCTCAGCCTCTCCTCACAGGACTTGTGTTCCAGACCCTTCACCAGCTTCCTTTCCCTTCTCTGGACACAGTCCAGCATATCAATGTCCTTCTTGAAGTGAAGGGCCCAGAACTAGACACAGTACTCATCAGTGCCAAGTACAAGGGGCCAACCACTTCCCAAGTCCTGCTGGTCACACTATTTCTGATACAAGCCAGAATGCCATTGGCCTTCTTGGCCACCTCGGCACACTGCTGGGCGTCAACCAGCACCCCTAGGTCCCCAGGTCCTTCTCTGCTCATCCGCTTTCCAACGACTCTGCTCCCAACCTGTAGCGCTGCATGGGATTATTGTGGCCAAAGTATAGGACCCAGAACTTGGTCTTGTTGAACCTCAGACTGTTGGTCTGAGCCTTTCTATCTAGCTGTGTGGGTTTGAAAGCAAACTGGTGAGAGACTCCAAGTCAGAAGTACAATTTAATATGAAAAACAAAACAAAACAACAACAAATGCAACAGTACAAAAAAACCCAGAAAAAACACTGACAGAGTCTAAAAGTAACCCGACACCTTCTGAGTCAGGGTGTTAGTAGTAGTCCAATTAAATGGTGGCTGCAGTCCTCCGGGAGCAATGGGTTTGTTGGAGCAGTGATCCCGCAGATCCGGTCCTCTCCCGAAGGTCCAGCAGCAGGTCTTCTCCTCTGGGAATCCAGCAGGCAAAGGGCTCCCTGTGCTGGTCCAAACCCCAGCTTATATCCCTGTGAGCATGCTTGGCTCCCCACCCCCTGGGATGAGGCATCTCACAATGGGATGATGTAATTCTATGGGTCATGCATGGGTCTTTGACAGCCCATTAAACAGAGACAGCGCCCTGAGGGAGACAGTGATAACGATCACTGCCCCACCTGCTTTAACAGCTTGTGGAGATGATAATAGAATACATACCATGGATGCCCCCCACATTGCAACCCAGGACATTATCCACCCCTTATTCTATTATCATCTACATCATAGCCTAATCAATATCTTCCTTACCATGTATATATACATATACAATAAAAGCCTTACACACAATTCTTACTTAAAGTTAGGTCTCCTTGTGGTACACAACGGGTTTCCCCATCTTCCTGCATTACCCACCAAGTGTAACCAGGTCCTTGAGCAAAAACAATCCCATGGATGGGTTTGCCTTTGCCTGATGTAGGACTAATATAAACGTACTTTCCTAAAATACCTCTCATGTGTAC
>NW_008672969.1:0-5592 GCF_000695815.1 Acanthisitta chloris
AGCAGGGTGATGTCAGACGGCCTTCCAGGATTAGAAACCCTTAAAAGCTCCCGAGCGTGGAGCTGCCTGTGAAAAACATAGCAGCTCTTCGTGGTGGAAGGAGCTGAGAGGGACGAGCCTTGTCTAAAAAAGTAACCACTCCAAGTTCTGTGTTGGGAGAGAGAAGGAAAGCAGAGTGGAAAAATGCAAAACCTGTCCTCTAATTATATGATAAAATAATCGTTTCTTTTCCTCTAGCAATCTTTTAAAAAGTTGAAACACCCAAAAAAATGTGAACACATACACAATCTGTACAGACTAGGGCAGCAGATTTTTGGCAGGCGTATGTGCACGTTGCTCCTCTGGCATGGGAGGTTTCTGACAGCTCTGAAATCAGTTTTCTGTGTTCCCCAAAGTTCTGCACACATGTGTGAAATGCCTACAGAGAGATGGAACATGAAAATGCCTTGTTCTTTATCAACAGCTTTCTCTAGTAAGGATTGAGGACACCATGGCCACTCTTCAAACTGAAAACCTCTTGAAGATAATACACTGTATTTTCTGCACTCTCTGTCTGTGGGGTGTGGCTTGGTGGGGTGCTAGGAAGGTTTTAGTTTCCCCCCTTTCCCCACAACTGCTTTCTGGAGATATGAAGAGACAAGTTCAATATCAAGTTTTATTTTGTGAGATCAATGTGTGATTAACACAACTCCTCTTACAGCCTTGGGGTAAGCTAATGTCAGAGAAAGAGGTCCTAAATACCAGGTACATTTCCTTGCTTAGGAAAAGTGCAAATCCCTTCTCTCTGGGTTGCATCCACTAGGAGTGCATGGCGAAGCTGGGATGTGTATCACTTCAGCAGCCCTGCGGGTAAAAAGCACTTTTCCAACCAGGGAAGTCCTGAGCTTGGAGGGCAGTGAGAATGCAGGGTTGTTGCTTCAGTGACTGAGATTTGTGACCAATTTCCAGTCCCAAATAATGTTTTCCTACCAACCAGTCTGAGCAGAAATCTCTGCTCCCATCTGTTTTTGATGCAGGATTGTCCTAGGTTATGCCTGCTGGATTCCCAGAGGACAAGAGTTAGCACTGGACCTTCAGGTGAAGACCAGGTCTACAGGATCACTGCTCCAACAGACCCATCACTCCAGGGGGACTGCAGCCACCAGTTAATCAGACTACTACCAACACCCTGACTGACAAGGGGTCAGGTTTCTTTCTGACTCTGTCAGTGGTTTCTTTTTGTACTGTTGCATTTGTTGTTTTATTTTTCCTGTTAAATTGTATTTCTGGCTTGGAGTCTCTCACTGGTTTGCTTTCAAACCAGCACAAGGATAGAAAGAGGGGAGCTTCTACTGCCTCAGCACACCCTCCCCGGGGTTAGGCTGAGGATGTTTTCTCCTGGGTTGCTTCCATCCTTGTCCCCCCATCCCATCCCTTGGGCAACAAGTTTCTCTGAAACAGCAGCATCATAGGGGAACTGTGGCTCTGCCAGGGCACAGCTGGGGGCTGCAATGCTCAGAGGGTCCCCACTCAGGGACCCCTCAGCCCTTCTGCTGCCCTGGGGAGCACCTCTGGCAGGCTGAATGGGCAGCGATGCTCTGCATTTGCTAGCAGGTAGGTCGGGGATGAGCATGGGTGTGTGTGTGCAGGAGGGAGACTGAAAGACATGCATCTGAAAATTACCCCGGAACAGCCTCTGGTCACAAACTGGCCTGCACCACATTCACCTAAGGCTAGAGGGAAAGGAAGAAAAGATAGCACTTCATTTTTAATTTTTGAACAGACTGAGTATTTTTCCTCAGCAATCTCTCATCCGTGGTTGGAAACCACATACCGTAATGGCTTAAAAACATGTGGGAACCTGGGACAAGCAAGATGAACTTGCCACTAATAACAGCAACAATCAAAAAAGTCTCCCCACTGCATGTTTTTTTTACCCCTCTCTCAAATAAATACGTGGCTTTGTGCCAAGGTGTCTGATGAGAGTACTTCACTGACCAAACATACTTCACAGCTAGTGTTTGCCCAAGAGAAGTCTCCTTAGGTGCTACAGATGATTTGCTAAATTCTCTAGTACATTCTTTTTTTCAGAAGAATCAAGAAGGAGAGAAAGAAAGAGAGATAACAACAAAGGGAAGGGAAGGGAAGGGAAGGGAAATAAGACATAAAGAAGGAAGGAAATAAGAAGAAAGAGAAAAAATTAAAAAAACCACAAAGGAAAGAAAAGATAAAAAAATATATAAATAGGAAAAAGAAGAAAAAGGGTAGAAAATCAAAGGAAAAAGGGAAAAGGAAGGAAAAAGAGAAATCATGTGTAAAGAGTAAGCATGACAGAAGAAAAGCAGAGCTTTCAGGATACAAATGTGGAAATACTGAGGGGTTCAACATGAACAAGCTCATTACCCCAAATTAAGTCAATACACTTATAACAGAAAAAAAAATTGGAGAGAAGGGAATTGTAGTCACAACAATGCTGGAGCCAAACAGAGAAAGACTTTGAACAGAGGTAAAAAAAAAGAAAAGAAAAGAAAAACACTCTCCCACACATTATTTGTTTTTCCTACTTCTTTTGGCTTCTTTCCTCAGGGGAAAATAGAAATACAATACCAGACATGATATAGTTATTAAAAAAAAATAGCAGGAGAGTTTTCTAGCAACTCCCTTAAAAAACAAACGGTGCGAGGCGAGCCCTTCCCAGGGAGCAGCATTTTGGGATGTGAGGCAGGGAGGGGGAGGTGTGGGCTGTCAGCTGCCCTGCCCTGCACAGAGCCTGCCACATGCCCCTGCTGCCGGGGGATACCCGAGAACACTGCTTGAATGATCTGAACCCCCCTGCGATGTGAATATTATTACAACTGGAATAACAAAGGCGCAGACCAGCTCAGTGTCTTTGCCCGGAACCGCACAGAGAATTGGTGTCGGGGCAGAAATTAAAACAGGGGTGTCCTAACTGCTCCAGACAGTGCTCCAACCACAGAGCCAGCCTGCATTGTCCTCTGGGTTGTCTCTCCTCTCCTTCGGCTGGGACGCTGCAGATGTTTCCATACTGCTTGCAAAAGCAGAACACATGTCGCGTGGCTCTGGTGTTGCCCATCCTTGTAGGAGAAGTTCCTTGGGTGCCGGTTTTGCCCAGGATATGGCCCTGTGTCTGTGCAGGTGAAGGGAGGATGGTATAGCACCCCAGGCAGACAGACCATGGGCCACACCAGATGCAGAGATGAGGTGATGGTATCAAGTGGTTTAGGCCAATTTAACATGGAATGGTGTGGGGAAGTCTTCCTTCTTCTTAGAGTTGCACATGTACCTCTGGATGCCATACAGATGTCCCACATTCCGGGTGGAGTTGAGACTGGTGGAGACAAGTAAACTCTTCCTGAAGAGCAACTTTGTAAAATCACTTTCTTACTGAGTTCCTGACGGGAGGAACAATGATACAATCAGAAGTGGAGGGGCAGAAATAGCACTGGAAGCAAGATGGAAGGTCCTGCACACTTGGGTAGAGCTGGAGCCTCAGTGATTTGTGCAGAACTTCCAGGGACAAACTGGATTTCCCCACCCTGGGCTACCTGGGTTACCCTGCCTGTTTTTTACTCAGTGTTTTCCAGAGAGGGAATTGCTCGTTGGGTACTGCTAGTCTGGTGTTCTGCATCACTGTGAAAGAAAAGCAAGTTCAAAAGAATAACCAGCATAAGCTGCTTTTCACCTGGCTGTTGAATGGATTGGTCTCTTTGCTGGACAGCAACGCTTCAGAGAAGTTTTGCTATTTCCTGCATCTTCTGATCAGTTTTCTGCATCCAGCTGTGATGTGTCAGCAGGGAATCCCTTAATATGCTTCAAGCAACCACCCAGCTCATCTGTTCCTCCATCCACTGAAGATGGTGAGAATTTCAAATGCTGTTGTGAGGGGGTAACTGAACAAATAAGGGTCAAACTGGGTAGCAGGGCTGTGCTTATTGCAGAGGCAGATGCTGATACTTGAATGCCAGCAGGGTAAGGATGAAGGCTGAGAAATTTATCTCCACCTACCATCGGTTTAATGCTTAGCCAAAAGTCAGTGCCACAGGATGGTCACAGGAAGTTGTCACTGTTTAGGTCCTGCTGCAGCCTGTGCAGTTCTCTGTGTCTGGGGCGGACCTGCCACTGAGTCAAAGGGGATGTGTCCATTGTTGTCAATGGGAGACGGATTGAGCTCTCAGCACTCAGCATGAGTGAAATCTTGTTTAGAAGTCAGGAGCTGCTGCCTGAAAGTCAGTACACACTGTGAGCTGTGATGCTGGAAAAGGAACTGTGCTGTATAGTGTTCCAAGTTCAACAAACTCAAAGACAGATATTTCAAAGAACAGCTCAGTGCTGGGCTTTGCTCCATTTGTCATCCAGGGAGACATTTTGACACTTCTATAGGGCAATGTGGCCCACCCACAGTCTAAGGCAGTCTGAGAGCTGCGTCCCTCTCTGCAGGCTGGAGAGACACAGCCTTAGGTAAGGTGGGACATATCTGCACTTAGCTGTTCCCTGACAACCCTATGTGAGAGAAGTTATGCTGACACCGAGTGCCTCTGAAAGATCTACCACAGGTTTAACTGACAGCACCATTTTTCAGACAGTAAGACATTTTTTACTTTCTTTTATTTTTTTGTTGTTGCTCTAAGAGCAGTCCACAGGCATGAAAGTTAAAACTGCCAAAGGGCTACGGAAGTCTGTTTCTACCATCTCTCCAAACCAATAGTGGCATCGAATTAAACATCTTTAAACATCTTCCAGACTGCCAACAACCATTCATACTATATTCAGGCCACCCAATTAAAATGGAAAATAAATCTCTTAATGCTTTTATATATATATTATGTAGTCAGATGGCATTCTTATGCTGCTGTTACATTTGCTGAGATTTTTACTGATTTTTATCTGTGGCCTCTTTTGTTATCATTGCAATAAATATAATTATTAAAGGCAGAGAGGCAGATAATTTCTTGTACCACAACATCCCCTTGTAGCTGTGGCAATTTAAGACATGGTGAGGCTTGTGGTGCCAGTTCTACAGGGAGCTACACCGTTTGCCATGCCTGTCCTTCAGAGGGAATATTTTGTGTTCAGGGATGTCAGAAATAGACTGACTGTATGTCCCACTAGCAAGCATGCTGCCCTAAATACTCCTCTGTATGGCTCCTTGGGGCAGGCTCTCATGGTTATTCCTCCAGAAAACCATCAGGGTAGAAATGTCCCTCTTAGAGTTACATGAAATATCCTGGTGACTTCGGAGGCATATTTTGTTTGCATGTCTTACTTTTCACATTTCTCACTCTGTGGGGCCTGTTTCATGTAGTACCAGACATGTAGGTTAACACTCAAATGTCTATGTTGGGAGGGCCTAGGGAACCTCTCTGCCCTTAAACCAGTGACTGTAATGCCACAATGATGTCCAGTACAAGCCTTACTCAGTTCAGTGCCTGTCCTCCTATTGATTTCAGTTGTCTTTGGTTCGTGTCTATGTGCCAGAGTCTTCCATGGTGGAAGAAACCAATTTTTTGGTCCATATTTTGTCACATCTCCTACTAAACTTATCTTTGGAAATGACCTCAGAATTTTGAACGGCATTCTCTTTGGCTTTCTAAA
>NW_008672969.1:5642-10841 GCF_000695815.1 Acanthisitta chloris
CTTTTGTTGTATCTCAGATAAATCTGAACTAATCATAAGTCAGCCCATCCGGTCACACCGGCATCATTGTCTCCAATGCTGATTAATGGGTCAGGGCCAACTTCAAACTGACACTTCCTGACTTGCTGTTTAAATCCTATTTTAAATGGCTACTATAGTGAAGTTTCACTGTGGCCCACTCAGGAGAAGACTGAATGAAGGGCTGTTTCGGAAGAAGACAGCTGGCTGCAAGACTGTTATATCACATTAGCAGCCGAAGAGCTGGCCTGAAACTGCATTTGATCACCTGAAAGAGCTTTCACAGTGCGACCAATAGTGAGGTATGGTGAAGGACTCAAAAGAATGAAGAGGAAAAAAAAATCACTGTGGATGTCATAACGACCCGGGTTTGTTTATGTAACGTAGGGGGCTGAATCATATCTCAGCCTTTCATCACCCAGCCCTGGAACAGTAGTACTTTAATAACGTCTAATGACAAAAATATGGAAAAAATTAGAAGCCAGAGCAAATGAGAAGGATTTTTTTCTGATGCAGTTTAAGTTCCCTAAATGCCAGTCATTGTTTATTTTTGTCCAAACCTCCCCTTTCTTATTTCACAGCTCATATTCTTATTTCTTTTTATGGTTTGTAGTTTGGGAAGCAAATATTTTTTTGTAATATATAGAGGGTATTTAATATTTTGCAACTGCTGCATTTTTTAGCAGATAGGCCTGGAGGAGTTCTTTCCAGTCTACCTGCTGCTTTATTAAAACCATGACTGAAACATGGTCATTAATGTGCTCTTTTCTCTTCTCTTTTGAATACAGTGTGGCTCTCAGACCTCCCACCTAGACACCAACTCATTAGGAACATACAAGATCAAGAGCTTTAGAAACAAAACTGATTGTTGAATCCTTCAGGGATATGACATTGCAAAGTCCTGTTTTGGCTCTGGAAAGGCAGAATTTTGTTTTCATAGAGATTTACCCCCAAGCTAGCTTCTTATGCCCACAGAAGACCTGGGTCTTTCAAAGGTGGAAGGACATTCTGGCTCGTGTTCTGGGGAATGTGGTTTCCTAGGAGGAGATACCTTGCTGCTGCATGACTCATGAAGCGGCTGGATGTGGATCATGAGAACTGGATGCTGTAATACCATTTTTCTAAGCATCATCGTGGCACAAGGCTTTTGGCTATCTTGGTGTTCATAAGTCCTGAAGATAATTGTTGCACTTTAACCCAGAACATTCAAGTAGGCCTTGTGCAGCTAAAGGCCTCCTGAATAACTGTTTGGATCATGCTCCAATCCTGATCGCTAACTCAAGGAAAGAAGGTGTGAGGAGTCTGATTGATCAATCAATCATGAGCAAGGGTCAAATCTGAATTTTGACACACCCTTAATTTTTGGGGATTTGTTCAGTGTGAGGCGCAGCAGTTGAATGATATGTTCAATGGAATGGTTGTATTTTGAATGCTGCCCTCACCAGATGGATACCTCTTATGGAGGGCTGTGGTAGTCTACTAGGACAAGGAGTCAGAAATACGAAAACACTGCTAGAAGTGTTCTACAGAGGCCAAGAGACCCAAGACAGGATCAGTTGTATGCCATTTCTGCAGACATTTGTCTGACATGCTCTTAATGTCCTTCATGGGTGAATACTCCCTGATGATCCTTTCCACTGTGTGAGTACCCTTACCATGAAAAAGATCTTTCAATGCTTCTTCTGTGCTAAAGTTTAAACCATTGATTCATAGACAATATGCCATGGACATGGGGAGCATGTTATTAACTGTTTCTCTTAATTTCTTTGGGAATGCTTGCTGTCCTACCCTCTCTGGAGTGAATACCCTGTGGAACTGTCCATACTGCAGAAGGAGTATACCCTGGGCCCCTTGATAAGCACCATAGTTTTGTCTTGGATTTCTCTTGAAAAAAAACTAATCAAGGCATGTGGATGGAGAGCTTTCCAACAGATCCATGGGCACTCAAGTGGACTTGACCAGAAGTGTACCTACCACATGAAAATCAGCTGAACATAAAGTGCCCTTAAGTGTCCATGGCTACAGGAACCAGCATGACCTAATCACAGCAGTGTGATGATTTTCTGGGATACATTTATGAAAACAGAGCAAAGAATAGGAGGCCTCATGCCCAGACACAAGAGCTCAGTTACCCATGCTGTAAAGCAGCTGTGATTGTCCCTGCCCCAAGGTGATGTGCTCTAAACCATTCCTGTGCTTGATGCAGGGTTTAGCCCAGGCCAGAGAACTTAACAAGAAGGCAGCTTGGGTATGATGAGAAGTCATAATGTATATGTGATTAAATGGTGTCAATTGTCCTCAGGACTGGAGAGCAGACCTGCTCATTTCCACTGAATAATGTACCCTTAGATTTTGGCAACCACTGGCTTTGTAACTATATCCAGCACTGACAGGGGTCAGTGGGACAGTAGCATGCTACCATTATTATCTCTTATGTCTCCACTGAACTTCCACACAGCAATGCTGCTTAGGAAATGGGACTGCTGTGACATAGCAGCATAGAATCATAGAATTGTCAAGGTTGGAAGACATCTCTAAGATCATCAAATTCAATCATTAACCTGCCACTGTGCTGAAACCCCTAAACCCTAAACCATGTCCTCCAGCATCAGATCCAGATACCTCTTCAACACTTCCAGGGATGGTGACTCCACCATCTCCCTGGGCAACCTATCCAGTGCCTGAACACCCTCACAAGGAAAACATTGCTTTTAACATCTCCTCTGACTCTCCCCTGTCTCAGCTCAAGGCCATTCCCTCTAGTTCTCTCCCTGCAGCCATAGCAGGAGAGACCATTCCCCACCTCTCTCCAACCCTGGCAGGGAGTTGGAGAGGGCCATGAGGTCACCCCGACCCTCTTCTCAAGGCTAAAGAAACCCTCAGCCCTTCCTCATACCACGGGTTTTCCAGCCTTTTTTTGCTGTCTTTGCCCTTGGCTGAACTCTCTCCAATGCCTCAATGTCCTTTTTCAAGTGAGGGACCCAAAACTGAACACAGCACTGAGGAGTGACCTCCCCAGTGCTGAGTCCAGGGGGATGATCACTGCCCTAGGCCTGCTGCCACACTCTTCTTGACCCAGGCCAAGATGCCCTTGAAAGGCATGCCATGAAGGCATGGCCTGCTACACCTTCAGGGAGTCAAGCCAAATTTATGGGCCAAATTCAGCCTGTGTTCCTGGCATGGTGGAAACCAGAGCACAGGTAGGACCTGCATCTAGAAACGGACAGGTCTGTTTGTGAGACTGAGTTTCTCCCATGTGGACTGCTGCCAGCATGGAACTTTTCTGGGGTCACCAGTCAGCCAGAGACAGTGACCTGCTCAGAACTATAAGCTTCTTCAAACATGAATTTGAGTTTAAAAAAGTTTGCAGGGCAATTTAATAGGTATGTTCAGGTCATGCTGAATATGACCTTGAGAAACCACCAGGGTTATAATCTCGTTGGAGAGTTGGCCTTTGTGCTTCCCAGCCACAGATGAAAACACTGTGGTGTTGCCAGTCTTGAAATGCTGGTGAGGCTGTCTTACAAATGACATGCAAATACAATATAAATATGAAGTTTTATTTGTTTGTCTGGTTCTGAAGCCCTGGGCCATGTTTTCAGGCTTTTCTCTGCAACTCTGGAGAGCAAGAGAATTATTTCATACTGAAATAAATAAAAAAAAGCAAACCCAACCAAAAAACCCCTTTGATATTGTTTTGTAACTGCTAGCTGACAGGAACTGGAGCTTCAAACAAAACATTAGATATTATGAAGCTTGTGATAAAAAGCTGTAAGAGCCGGCAGCTCCACACTGGAGCTCCACTTCCAGCGCTGACTATTCCCTGTGGCAAGGAGCAGATTTCACAATGCCAGAGAAAGAAGAAGCTGCTCAATGGCCAGAGGACAGAGTCTGTAAACATTGCTAGTGAGCAAACTACTCTTGGCTGCAGCCAGTGCTTCAGGCACAGAGTGCTGAGGGGTCCAGGAGAGAAAATCATCACTGTCACTCCTCCCAAAGGCAGCAGGTGCCTGAAGGTGAGGTTGGTGGGTGTGCTGGATGCTACCCTGGGACAACTTGTGCTTGAGTTGTCTTGGCTCCAAACAAATGGCCAAGCTGATGAACCAAGCCAAATCAGGATTGAATATGTCTTGATATCATGTTCACTCACCGAGGTACCTGTATACAACTTCCTCATGAAGGAAAGTGGAGGGGCAGTCACTCTTCTCTCTGGGAATCAGTGAGATGACCCAAGGGAGTGGCCTGAAGTTGTGTCAGGGGGGGTTTAGGTTAGATATTAGGAAAAGATTCTTCACTCAGAGAGTGGTTGGCCACTGAAACATCTCCACAGGGCAGTGGTCATGGCACTGAGCCTCACAAGGAGCATTTGGACAAGCTCTCAGACACATTATGTGATTCTTGGGAATGTCCTGTGCAGGGCCAAGAGTTGGACTTGATGATCCTCATGGGTCCCTTCCAGCTCTGAATATTCTGTGATTCTGCTCATTGACTGTGTCCACCACAGTTGCCTACACCATCCAACTATCTGCTTCTTAGAGTTGCTGCAGCCCTGAGCCAGGTCCCATGGGACCTAGCATGTCCTCAGGGCCACCACAGTGCTGCAGAGCAGGCTGGGGAAGGAGTGAAGGAGGATAGAGCACTCTGTTTTTCAGGTACTGCTTTGGCATTCTCCTGTTGAATTCTCACCTTGGCTGTGCCAGAAAGGGGCAAGAAGGATGAAGCAGAGCAGCTTGCAGAGTGGGGAGGCTAAGCAGATCCCTGCTGTTCTTGGACCTCTTGCATCCACATTGAGAAAGGAGATGATAGGTCATCCTGTTGGGTTACAGGTGTAGTCTCCTCTTCATCCCTCTGAGTTGGGCAGCTGGTCCGGCCCCTGGGGTAGCAGCAGAGTCATTCCCCATCATTCTCTGGATTTCAGAAGGGATAGCCCCAGTGCAGAGGAGGAAAGAAAAAATAATTGGAAAGAAAAAAAGACTCTTCACTTTGGGCAATGGAAATGCAACTTGTGGCTTGGTTTCTGAGAGGCCCATCTGCCGGAACAGCTGTTGCACAACTGGCTACTGTTAGCAGATAACTGACTCAGCACAGCAAGACAGCACGCAGGACAGGCAGAACCCTTTCCTCAGGAGCTAGGTATGGTCTTCAGTCCATAAAACCATTTGTATTTTCATTTGCTGGCTG
>NW_008672969.1:10910-41381 GCF_000695815.1 Acanthisitta chloris
AGCTTGTAATAATGCAAAGGAGTGGTTACTAGTCAGTTATAGCCAAGTATAAGCAAACACTGCTGAACTATTATGGGAGGCTACTCATGATGTGATAAGGAAATGACTTTTGCAGTAGTACTTTAATAAAGACTTTGTGAGCAACTGTTATTTAAAACTTCAGAGAGATCCATCCTGTAAGAGGAAAAAGCTTCTGCAGTTTGTATGTACTACATGTGTATATGTCTGCGTAAGTATGCCCATAGTTTCTGTTTTCTGTTGGCTCTCCTTTCTCCCCCAGTAGGAATTGCATCATCTTGATCAATGAGCACAAAGAAGCAGGTCCATGCCCTCCTACTTCTGCTAGGGATGCAGCCCTAGGAATTGAAAAAGTAGGAGCAATTTATCCTGTTAGTCTCCTGTGAACTCTGAGTCCTCAGCCCTTATACCTGGCTCTGAGTACAAGCTGCACAATAACATTCTTCCTGGCCCCTGAGTGCTCTGGATGAGCTGCCTCAGCTGAACAGGTTAAATTCACCCTGCTTATTTTGCACCTGAATGGCTTAAGCACCTCATGTCAGGCCTTCCCAGGAAAAAGTTGAAGTGAACAACAGTCCAATAGACATGCCTTCTCCAGGCTGTGGACTGCATTCTCTCAGTCTGGATAAGCTGTTTTACACAAAACCATCATGCTTGCATTTCTAGCACTGAAGTTCTGTCTCAAGAATAACCAGAGGCTGTGAAGGGTTGGATATTCAGCCACGGGGAATAGTTAGGTTCATATATAGCAGAGACACATCACTGCATGATTTCTTTTCATAAAGGCTCTATTACCTGGCACAGCAAGAGGCAGCATCTGTAAATCTCTGTCCTCCTTCAGCCAAGCAATCTTCTCAGCTTTATCCATCACCAGAAATGCCTTGGTATCAGCACGATTTTTCTGACTGCTCAGACATTTCTGTTATATATACCCTTGTATATCTCTGGGGCATGAAGGCTTAATTCCCTTTATCAGAGGCTTCATTGTGGCTGGTGATCAAGACACTCCACTGGGAGCAGAACCCCTTGGCACACTTGTGTTCCCTTGAGTCTTGAGGGCTGGTATGAGAGGCACTGCTTGCCCCAGTATTTAGGCCCAGATTAATTTTCCCTAGACCCTGGAGCATCTAGTTGTCTTCATGCAGCTAGTATGATAAATGCACAGCTTTAGATAGGTCTCAGTTAGGGTAGTCCTTGTCAGATATCCTAGTTTGCTTAGAAGGAAAAGGTCCTTGGCATCTGGCCTGTCTCTTGCATTTCAAATGAGGCTGAACATTTCCTGCTGTGTGAGTAATAGCATTCTTCCTGTCGGATTGATGAGATTCAAAGGATGGAACAGGTCTCTTCAATTCCCACACTAATGCTGGTAGCACACCAGAATTGCCACCCAGGACAGTAGGAGCTAACAACCCCATGGAGTGGCTGGGCAACCCTTGCCATTCAGAGATAAGGGTGCAGTCTGTCTGCAGACCTGGGCACATACTGTGGTGTTTGATATACATTCATCTTTATCTTTGCTGCAGCAGAGGTAAGAAAATAAAAAAGGAAGTAAGAAAATGAAAGCAAAATCATAGTTCCCATTAAGTCTGCAAAATTATCTTTGATATTTCATATTTAAGTCAGGCCAAACTTGGAATGCTTTTGGCTTTTTTCCTTTGTAGCAGGTAGCACATACCCTTTAGCTTCTGATTAAGTTCCAGCTTGGGTAATTGAAATCTGTTGCTCAAAATTCTTTTTGCAGTTTCAATGAGATGCAATCATTCAATTTTCACTTCTTTTTCTGAGCTGTTGAGTAACATTAGTGTGCATTGTTCAAACGGTTGCTCTCCATCATCACAGAGATTCTTGCTGTGTCCTGGTGGATGATGCAACATGATCCTTGCGTGCGGCTTGCATATCACTTTGCTGAATCTATGAAGTGTTTTAAGATGGTTAAGTTGTATTTTGACAAAAAAAATCTGGATAAATCATTATTATCCGGGTGGTACTCGATAGCAGTCGGATTCAATATGTGTTCAAAAAAATGAAGGAAGCTGAGAACTGAGTTTAGAATTCAGTCTGTGCAAAAATCCCACTGGTCTGCAGTACTGAAAAACTTGGCATGCTCATTTGGTTCGGGAGATAAAACTGTATTTCATGCTCTCTCACAGAAAAAATATTCTTGGAGCAAGATGGGTGATCTCATAAGCCCATCCATTGCTTTGTAGGTTGTGACAGATCCTAATTTCATACCTTGAGGGCTTTTTTCTGTTCTGAAGGGTGGGCCAAGGTTTTGGCAAAGAAGACTTAGTTACTCCTGTAGCATTGTGAAGAATCAGGCTCTTCCTGAAAGAATGCAGGTCTTTAGATTCAGGTATTAGTAACTGTGGGCTCTCATGAAGTTAAATAAAAGTGGGAGATAATCAAGGAGAACTGAAAATGATACTGTAAATTAATTTTAAGGCCTTAGTTTACTGGACCTGTAGCACAAGGTTTGGGTTTTCTTCCCCCAGTGTGATAATTTTCTTCTACAAAGACTGTCACCAAAGCCTTGGGACTGACATGTGCTCCTGTAGTTGTCAGTCTGCTGTAGGGAATTTTAACTTCTTTCAGTCAGCTTACACATCTTAATTTCTAAGGTTCCTTGAGAGAATCAGAGATAAATTTCCCAGATTTTCAACTGCATCGTCTTGTTTATAGATTTCTTCAATGGGTGATCTTTGATGAGTTGCTCTGTGAACAACTCACCTTGGGCTTCTGTGATTTCAGTGATGTGGCAAAGAGTGGCAAGACTTATTTTGATATGTTTGATGACTTGCAGGGGCAACAGGAAAAGTTCTCTGTCAATGAGTCTTCAAAGCCAAAAACTGCACTTTCCCCTTCAGTGCAGCCACGCTTCATACTGTATTCCCATTTAAAGATCGTATGATAAGGGCCAGTATACAGCCAACAGATGTCATTAGCATGTTAGAGAAAGTATATATATTCATAGGCACAGTGTGAACTTCTCGTAAGAAGTCTCTGTGAGTAACTACTGCTCTCTCCTTTTAAACACTTTAACTACTGAGCTATTGAAACGTTCACAAACTCCTTAGAACCTGTGATGCACTCAGTGACCAGTCTAGCTAGAGGTGTGATTTTGTGGAGCTGTTTGGCACTGTGCTCTGAATATGCCCTCTTTAAACAGGAGTTTACCTGTCCATTCAGATGTCTGCTGCTTTTTTCCTGTTTGCTCAGCTCCGACCAGGTCACTGGAGCTGTGATGAGTGTGTATTTATGTAACAGGCCTGAGCAGTAAGCTCAGCCTGAACTGTGAACTAGACCTGTTTTGTAATGATCAGGTAAGGATACCTCTGAATTCTTTCTGGAAACTGCCTTTGCCTCGTTCTTTCTGATGCAGTCTCAAGTCTGGAAGAGTGCTGAAGGGTGCTTGTCTGCCTTCTGCAGTAGTACCCTGAGGAAGAATGCTTCACTATGTGAAGACAAGGGGCAGAAAAGCATCTTACACTGTGGAACAATATGTTATCCTGATGAAAGCAGACAATATAGCACTTCACTCTATGTGCAGCTGTACAAACACGCCTCTCCTCTATTGCCTGTTGTTTGCCCAAAACACTGTAATGGGCCAGTGGGAAAGCAAGGGTCAGGCCAGCTTAGTCCCTTCTTCTGCCCCAGCCACTGAAAGGCACACCTGCAGTTCTTAAACTTAGATTTTTCCTTTGAGCTTATTTCTGGGCCAAGGTCTGAATAGGGAAGAGCTAAATACATAATATAAGGTAAATAACCTGGAGGTAAATAGTGTGTTGCATGAATAATAGACAACATGCACTTCCTGACATTTGCATCATCGTCACCTATTACAGAACATGCAAATGGTCTGGCAAGGGGGTGGATTCTCTGTGTATGAATGGAAAACAAACAAGAGATGAAAGAGGAAGAGAAGTAAATAGGATGACGAGATGATGCTCTTTCCTGAGAAACCTCTTGTGAGTGGTGCTGTCTGCCAAAGAACTAAACCTTCTGTGAAGAGTGCAGTGACTGGCCAGCTCTGAAGGAGGCAGGGAATGGGACAGGGACTGACAGACAAGAAAGGAGAAGGGATTTCACATGGGTGAGGTACCACTGGAGACCATCTGTCAGCTCTATTTATCAGGGTTCTTTCAAACCTGGTAGAGGAGCCAGCTTTTGCTTTGTCCCTGATGAAAGTTTGGCGCAGTTTTCCTCCTCCTCTTTTGAGCTGTCATGTGCTGGGGTAACAGCATAACCAGACTGCCTTCAGGCACTGTGAAACATTAACCCTTGCCCTTCTGCTCTCCTCTTTGAGGGCTCTGCCCCTGTAATTCTCCCAAGGCTTGGCTGACTGAGGTGGTATGGCAGCAGTGATGGGAAGCAAGGAAGAATCAGAAGCAGCATATGGTCAAGTCCCACACTGTTTTTGTTTCACCCCTTGCCATTTTCATCTTGGCTTGGACTCTCCAATTTGGTCTGTCACACTGCCATCAACAGCAGAGCCATGTTGAGGCAGGATTCTCACCCAGGCTTGTACATGCACTGCAGCCTTGAGGTTTGAGGGTGTCAATCTCACAAGGAACTGTTCTCTGCAGAAATCCCTGGAATTCTCTGTGTTAGGTTCCAGGACCTGAAAACAATTCTGGTCTTCATTCTCAGCCTTCCACCACCCATCCTGCTGCCTCTGGAGAACCAGCAACCAAATGTATAGATGAACAATGATTATTCCTCCCCCTCCCCCTTGTCATTTTAGTGACATTTAGTCATTTCACCCTCTTGACCTGGTCACAGCAGGAAGTGGAAGGTCATGAGTCATTGAAAGGATTTGGCCATAAACCAGTGGGGAGCCACAGCCATATCATGAGTTGGGTGAGAGGAAAAGGAGAAGTGACTTACTGCTGTGATGAGAGAAAAGGAGGAAACTTGTAGCATATGAAATATTTGGCAGAGCTTTGGATAATAATTCCATAAAGCACCAGAATGAATTCATTCATCCTGGTAGAAAACTATTTTATTAAACCCTCTTCTCTGAACAATTTAGTGGGCTGTTGCCACCAGAGGATGTGACTTGCTTTCTTAGGCAGTAGGCTGCAACTAGTTCTATATATCTTTCTTCAGTTGTGTACTTATGACAGATCCTTTTTGATATTTCCTCAGTTCACAGTCCTGATTGCATATGAACGTCATCCCTTAGAAGTTATACACATGGATAATTCTCCCATCCCAATAGTTACTTTGGCATCAAGCTCTGATTGCTGACAAAATGAGACGTTTAAACACATCTCAGTGCCTTGGTTAGGGCTATGCAGCCACCTGTAGAAGGGTGAGAGTCCAACTTTCCTGAGACCAAGTCTCTGCTCACCTTCTTACACCATGTATCTGGTCCATGCTAGCAACCTAAAATGGTATCTGGAATTTCCAGCTGTTTTGGTAGGATGCACCACAGCTGAACCGTGAGGTCCTGACCTGAACTGTCTTTCTTCCCACAGGCAAGGACACAGATTTTTCTCCCATTTCTGGGTACTTTGCACCAGCCAAACTTGCAATAGGCCCTCAGTCTCCAAAGAAAGCAGGTGAGGAGTGGGCAGCAATCAGGGAGAAATGGGCAGACTTTGACAGCTCACTCAATGCATTGTTTCTGCATGTGAGCTGAGGTGGATGAAGACTTTTTGTGTCAAGTTGTTAAGGCTATCCCTAGGCAGTTGGCTCACAGGGCCTTTATTTGTAAGCTATGTCTTGCTATGTCTAGTTTGGTGCCTTTGGCAAAGGCACAGCAGCCCAGTAGTGCTTAATTTGTGTTTCAGGATTAAATTCTAGGAAAACAACCTGTTTTGCCACATGGTAGCTGTGCCTTACAGACTACTTGCTGCAGGGCCTGGGGATCCAGTCTACTGTTAAGGAGAAGATATTCTCCTGCAAGCCTCAGTGACTCTGAATTCAGGGTGCTGCATTCAACATTATGCTGGCATTACAACAGTGTAAGGTGGCAGCTCACTCCTTTCAGGAGTATACGGTCACAGGCACCCAAGGGAATGACACGAAGCTGTGTCAGGGGAGGTTTAGGTTAGGTATTAGAAAAAGGTTCTTGCCCCAGAGAGTGTTTGGACACTGGAACAGCACCCTAGGGCACTGGTCACAGAAACAAGCCTGACAAAGCTCAGGAAGTGTTTGGACAATGCTCTCAGGCACATGATGTAATTCCTGGGGTTGTCCTATGCAGGGCCAGGAGTTGGACCTGATGATTCTTGTGGGTCCCTTCCAACTCAGGATATTCTGTGACTCTTCCCATGCTTTGCCCCAAAAGGTGTCCACTTGGATTCCTTCCAACTCAGCATATGTGATCTTTTAATTAAACAAAAGGGACTACTGAATGAGAATCATTGCACTCCACAATATGTCCTTTATGTGTCACTGGAAAGAATTAAGCAGAGTTCATAAATGCCTTGTTTCCCTCTGAAGATAACAAAAGTCAGTCTTGCTTTGCAGGTAACAGGCAAAGGTTCATTAGTTTTTTTTTTGAGTGCTTATGTGAGAAGTGACTTGAAAGGCAGATTGCTGTTTGGCAAAGCCACCTGACAGAGTTTCAAGGAAGCCAGGAGACTTCTGGAGCTTGTGGGGGGCAATTGCAGGATGCATGCAATTGACAAATTGATTAGGGGAGATGCTGTGTTGGAGTTGATATTCACAATTAAGAACAGGCTGCAGATGGAAGACTGAGAGCAGCCTCAGCTGCAGAGATGGTGAAGCTGTGGTGTTTAAGAGAGGAGTAAGCAAGACAAGAATGACAACCCTGGACTTCAGAAGAACAGATTTACCCTGTGCAGGGTCTTGCTTGTCAGACTCTCATGGAAACCTGTCCTTGGGTGTCTGGGAGAAGCCAGCTGATCTTCAATGTCACCCTCTTTAGGGCACAAGAATGGTCTGCTGCAATGTGTAGGCAGTTGATCAGCCCTGGCAATAGGTCAGCAGAGAGAACATGGGGCTCTTGTCTGAGCTCATATATGGAGAGGAAGGATCCAGAGGTGGAAGCAGGGACAGGCTGATTTTCTTGTGAATGTAGGAATAGCCAAAGCTCATCAGGAGCTGAAGCCAGCAGACAACATGAAGGACAGCAGTGTCTTTCTGTAAGAACATTGGCAGCCAGAGGAAGGCTAAGAAGACCATGGGCTTACTGCTTAGTGGGGTAGAGACCTAGTGACATGGGGCATGGTAAAAGCATGCTGTGTTCAGTGGTTCAAGAGAAAACAGGACAGGTTCCTCAGCAACCTGATCTAGTGAGTCCCACTATGAGCAGAGAGTAGAACCTCTGAAGGTCCCTTCCATCTGTGATTCTGTGACAAGACACACAGAGTCAGTGTCTGGCTCTAGATCTGACTTTTTCTATGTAGTTGTATATGTTGTTGGGAAAGCAGAGTGGGGAGGTAGGTGTTACTTCTAGATACTTTGCTACAGGATTAGACTTTCTACTTTAATTTTTCACCTGGGCCTGGGAGACGCACCTAGAAACTGACCAAGCAAATATTCAATCCTGCCTTTCTACATGGAACTGTGAAACTAAAAGGCCAAGTTCCATTGTGCTGACTTTATTGTAGTCAAGACAGATAGACTGTGCTGCTGTTCCACATTACAAACACAGGTCAAATTGCCAGTTAGGAACTCTGATAAGCCATCAGTGAGGCATAGTCATTCTTCATGTGGATGAAGGATGAGGAAGACTTATGCCCTAAGGTGACTGTTAAGCAGACAGTCAAACTGCACCCTCACAATTGCTAGGTGGGCTAATTTTTTTAATATGGATCTTCATAGAATAATAGAATTTTAGGTGTTGGAATGGGCCTTACAGATCATCTAGTCCCAACCCCCTGCCATGGGCACAGACACCTCCCCACTAGACCAGGTTGCTCAAGGCTTTATCCAACTTGGCTTTGAACACTGAACACAGGGTTAGGGCAGCCACAGCCTCCCTGGGCAACCTGTGCTGATGTCTCGCCGCCCTCACAGGAAAAAACTTTTTCCTAATATATAGCTTAAATTTTCCCTCCTTCAACTTGAACACATTACCCCTTGTCTTATCACTGCAGTTCCAAACAAAGAGTCCCTCTCCAGCTTCTCTGTAGCCCCTTCAGATACTGATAGGCTTCTATGAAGTCTCTATGCAGCCTTCTCTTCTCTAGACTGAAAAGCCTCAACTTCCTCAGCCTGTCTTCATAGGGGAGAGGCTAATTTTTTTAATATGGAATTTTCTGAAGTCCTTAAATTATTGTCAGTTTCCTTAGGAACAGGGAGAGGTGGAGGTGTGGGAAATTATCTTTGAAACCAAACTGTAAGCTCTAGTACCAGTTTCACAAATGTAAAAAGCTTGGGATGAAGCCAGAATTCAAAGTCACCTTTCCCAAGTTCCAGGTCTTGATTTTAGCTTTTCAGTGCATCTTTTTTTTTTTTTTTCCTGCTCTATTTTCCTTTTCCTGTCCGTAAAAATTCATGCTATAAGGCATTTGAGTTGTTTAGTGTGTGTGATTTTTACATTCAGAGCTATAAATGTTCTGGATAGTACAGCATGAGAAAACCTATAAATGTAGAGGTCAGGTAATTTTCGGATTGAGACAGATGTACAGAGGGAGCACAGCTTGAGTTTATAATGCTGATTTTCTTCTCTTACTAAAATAAAAGGGAATTAGCACATTACATAGTATTGTTTATGCTGAGAAATATTTTCAGTGTACCCAGGGTGTGTTGATGTTTCATTCCCTCTTGTTTCTCTGTAGCACTATTAATTCTGTCCAAGTTGCCATCAAATACATATTTATTTTCTCAGGAGTACCCAAATATTTCCAAGGTGGAGTGAGAAACAGATACTTTCTCAGCTGATATGTGTTTCCCTCTTGGAATGACATCACTGTTTAATTCCACCAGATATTTTGCTCATTATACCATTTTGACAGAAGGAGAAAGCTTTTACAAAAAGTCCTTTTCAGTAGGGTGGAGAGTTTTAAAGTAGCTGAAATCAAAGTGAATTGCAAGAAGTCAATCTCTGAACATAAAAGTTATGATGTATAATCTAAGTTATACACCAAGTTATGTTTCTATCTATACTAATTTCAGGAACTTCAGATGAATCCCAGATAAAAGAATTTTCACTGTTGATCTTTTTAATACATGGGGAATCCTTTGTGCCTAGGGGTCAATTTTTAGAAGTTTCTTAGTAATTGAACTTAATCCTAAATATACTCATTTATGAAAAGTGAAAGTGGTGCAATTTCTGTGCAATTTCAAAAAAAAAAAAAAAAAAAGAGAAAAAAAATTACATTCCTGTTTTCTTTTTCTATAGTAGATATATAATGCTGTAGGGACACAGGCAAAAAATGAATACAAAATGAATTTTACAAAGTCCATAAAATAAAAAGCCATCATACAGAACAGCAACAAGTGCTGCTGTTTCATGTAATGATGTAATTTTGCAGTCAGTTTTTTTCAATTTATGGAAGAAATGCCACTGGTAGTGAAACAGCAGAGATCTGTCCCCTTCAGTCAAGTAACTCCAGAAGTTTGCATTGAAATGCAAATAAACAAGGCATTTTACTGTGGGAAATTGAAATGAATCCTGCTATAGGCAGAAAATTTTGGCTGTACCCCAAACCCTATCCATATTTGAAGATATAATCCAAGAGTTTAGGATTGTTTCTATGGATTACAAGGGAAGCCTCACATTGATCTAAGTTAACTTTTTCCTCCTGAAAGGTCTTACAAGTGTCTACCACAGGTGGTTGAGAAACAATTTACTTTACCTCTGCAGAAACTCTGGCAGTGATTAATTTTCTTCTTAATTTTCAGGAAAACCCCACATTTCCCCCACTTTTTGGCTTTCACATGAAATACTAGAACCATCTGAGGGCAGCATGCTGTGCAAAAATGTTGATTGAATTCAATGCCTAATTTTCCCGTCTGAAAAGAAAAATAAATATTTGCTTTCCAGAGATCCCTTGAACTTGTTATGTCCCTTCTTTTTTATTTCCCCGTGTGGAATCAGGATATGGTTAGAGATTAGTAGGAAATAGAGAAAGAAGGATATAAACCAGGTTCAGCTAGATAAACTGCTAAGAACTGACTTAGAGGAAGAAAAGAGAATAGATCTAATGCTTGAAGTCAATGGCAAACCACTCCTTGACTTTCAGACGGGAGCAGGTTAAGGGAAATTCAGCAATAGCTTGTGTTAGGCATGTGGTCCATGCAGGCCTGAGAAAGGATGGAGGAAAGAGACAGTCTGCACCTCAGAGGAAAACAAAATTATCCACATAGCTTTTTGCTGAGTGAGTGAATCAACAAGTCAGCCAGCATCTGCCCTGCTCATTTTCTTGGCAAGGATCCTTGTGGCAACAATGTCATATAAACTCTTATTTGGAGAGCCTTTGAATCAGCTAACTAGAAAAAAAAAAGCTTAAAACAATAAGTGCAGAAGAAGGGGAAAACAAATACAACCCAGAATTTAGATTTTCAGTCAGACTGTCTATATAATGGAATGAGCAACAGAGCTTCCCATGAGATTACTACTTCAGCAGTTCCCCAAGATGTTTATAAACACATCTACAAAAATCCTCCTTTCCCATTATCAGGGATGGTGTTGGATGCATTCCTTGAGGCACTTGTCATAGTCAGTGGCCTTTACAAATATTATGTGACTTTAAATCATATGTCTGCACTTATTAATGTCAAATGTCCTTCCTTGGCTTTCATTTTAACATTTCATTTGGGCCTCTCTTGTCTTGAAGTGTGTTAGGTCTCTATAGCTACTTCAGGAGGCACAGGTATACTTCCTGATGCTCCTCTGGTTCCAAGCAATGTGTGAGAGCCTCAAGGCCACATCACTTCTGGCAACAGATGGTTATTTCAGGTGCCTGGTCTGAGGCACATAACACACACAAGCAAACAATTGTTTGAAATCACAGGTTGTTTGCAAAGCTTGAATAAATGCTGTAAGGAGCATGACTGTAATAGTATGTGACTGTCTTCACAGCCCAGACCATGCTCCTGAGCAGTGTACAGGCAAAGGGGGGAAAATTATGGTAAAAGAAATTTGAAGACATGGTAGAAATAGGCAAATAACAGCACAAGGTTAGGTCATTTCCCTATGCATTAGTCAAGATTCTGAGCACTTATTTGCTGTTTGGAAGAAAGAATGGACTGATATGCCATATCACCAGTTTCTACTACCTTTTGCGGTTTTGGTAGCTCTGGGTTAAGAAAGTGAGTGAAGCTTTAAAGCATATGAGTCATATGAGGCTTTTCAGTGGCATCATTTAGGGCAGTAATCTACATTGCTACTGGGGGCTCTTCAACAGGTAATACTGGACATGGTAGCACCTCTCCTGTTCCATCTGCCTTTCCTTTGCTGCTAGGCTTCCTTTAGCCATTTTTAGGTTTCCCTTAGTCACCTTTAAGGTGACTGCAGGAAGGCAGAAGTGCTGTAAGGACATTGACAATTACCTTGAGCTTTTGCAATCTCCTTCTTTCTGGATCTTCCAAAAGGCCTCAATTTTCTCCCTCAGAAGTGCATTTCTAAGCCTAAAAGCACTGTAAATCATTTATCTCATTTTTCAGACTTTCTGTACAAGTAGATTTAAAAACACTCACATGAGAATTTCCATGAAACTTCAGAAGAAGTTTGTCTTCAAGGAAAATGATATGCTTTTTTTCAAACTCTTCTGCTTTTGAACTAGATAAAATTAGTGATTCTTCCCCACTCCCTCCCCTGGGCCACAGTCACATGGGCCTGTGTGTTGCTTTTTTTACTTCACAACATGAAAACAAACATGAGGTCTGTTATCCCTTATAACCCACTGGCAGTTCATGACACATCTGCCCTGGATCAGTGACAAGAGAGGATAAGCAGGAGCCAGTGTGGCACTGTGAGAAAGTATCTGCTTAACAGAGAAACCTTCTGCAGGAGTGTGGCTGGTCGACATAGACTGTATTTCTGCTTTTTGTGGCTTTCTGGGAAGAGGACACACACGTATCTAACCAGGAATCCAGAGAATCAAAGAAGTTAACCAGCAGAAGTCTAGAAGTAGGATGTACTTTGAAGGAGAGAGTGTCCCCTGCCTTCACACATACACACAAACAAGGCTGAGGTGTTTACGGAGTTGCATGCATATTTTTTGGTCTGTCAGACACTCCCTGTGTGTGGGCTATTGTTTGACTGCAACTTCTAATAAATAAGAGCTGACATTCAATAGAAACCTCTTATTCCCCAGCTGCACAGGATGACAAACCAATGGGGCCAAATTCCTGGAGGCAGTACGTGTGCCATGTTCTGGGGACTTCACCACAGCAAAGGTGACAGCTTATTGTTTGTGGGGAATGCATTGGCCACGCTCTGGTGTGTATCTGAGCAGCCCTTTGCATCACATAGCTGCATGACAGAGGCAATTAGAGGCAGAGAAATGAAGACTTGCAGTCTTCAGAGGAGGGAGGTCTGGAACAGTTTGAGCTGAGAGGGAAATCTGGAGCCAGAGGCAGCTCTTTGGTGGTGGAAAACCAAGTTGAGAGCTAAGAGCTGACAGAGGAAGGAAGGTGGTTTTCTGGGAAAAAGGAAATGGTGCATTTGGGGCACAGCTCTGACTCTGCTCATTGTGTCATGGTAGGCAGGCAAGGCTAATGGTTATGGGTCTCTAATGAAAAACATGGGGTAGCCAACTCATTTAAGAAACCAACTGCAGAAGTATAACGTATTCAAACCCCCCCTGTCCTTGGATATTTCTTAATGCCAAGCAAATAAAAGAGAAAGGTCAGCTGCAGTTAATGTCATGTGTTATAGTATATTAATAACCTCTGTGAAAACCTAAGTGAAACACCCTTTCAAAGCTTTTGGCTCATTGTCCATTCTGTGGAGCTTTTTTTGCGTTATATTTATAAAAGATCAGTTGTCCCCATTTCACAGGGCATATTCTCCCACCCTACGTAGCAAAACAATAACCCCTACAAGTGCAAAACAAGACAAAACACATCCTCCCTAAAAATGCAACTGGTGTCCTTACATACCTCACAATTATTTCTTTAACTGGAAAAGGACAAATTTATGGCATTGCATTGTATTTTGAAATAGAGTGAGGCCTATATGGAGCCTTGAGGATTTGGGGACTAGACTTTCTTTGTGTGTGGGATTCCTATGGGTGCTATAGTCTGTCTGATAGGAACATGTCCCCCACTTGATCCTTCAACTCAGAGACCTCATGGAGATGAGGTGAAAGAAGAGTGGGATGGACTGACTGCCCTGATGTCCTGGGAAGAAGTGGTTTCTCCCAGTTCCAGACCAGTGCTATGTGCTCACCACCCTCCCACAGTAGCTAGCAAACAGCGTATTAGAAAACATAGGCACTGCACGGGATCATCACTTTGGCTCTTGGTCTTTGCCAGTCCACAGTGGGTTGTCAACAGGGACTTACATTCCCACCAGAGGTGCAAAAGCAACATCAGTCATGCTGCTGGTGAAGGACTCAAATGGGAGGCAGCAAGTGTCAGCTGTAACAGGTTAATATATGGTTAATGACTAGGTGGGCAGGAAGAGCTCAGACATCTGAAAAACCCCTTCTGTCACTCCAGTGAGCACTGCATGCTGTGCCCAGTTTTCCTTATTACCATCCAAACTTGGCTTAAGACCATGCTGGTCACATGATGTACAAGCAAATACAAACCTCTTCTTCATGTAATGTTTAATGGCTACTCCAGTCCTCTGAAGATGTTCATACGCCTTGACCCCAGCTGCAAAGGGTGTTTAACATATATCTGAAGCAAAGCTCTAAACTCTAAAAGTGTTAGGGCAGAGATATCTCCTTCCAGGGATTGTATCCAAAGACTGGTCCCACTGCTCTTGCATTATACCTCTTCTAGGAAACTGGTAGTGAGAGTGTCACAGTGTCTCCTGTTGGAGAGATGAACAAGGTAAAAAAAATGCATGTGTTGTTGCCCCTCCCTCAGGCTTTATTTAATTTTCAGCACTGCAGATTGATGACAAAGGTAGAAACAACAAATGCACTTCTTCTGAGCATCTGCTCTTCACTGCACAGTGGGACTGTTGCTGCAATTGCATGGCACGAGAAAGAGGCTCTTTGATCATCATATACAAAATGAGGGCCAGAAATATGAAAAAAAGCTGAAAAGAAATGTTTCATTTTCCCATAGAATTACCCGCTTTCCATAAAGATTCTTGATTTTCTTGTTAAAAATCCCTCTTGGAATGAAAAAGAAACAGCTGTGCCATGAATGCCATATACCATCCCTCTGTCACAGGGCAATTTCCTTAAAACTCTTTCAGGAAAAAGCTTTTTTTTTTTTTTTTTTTTTTTTTGTCCCCTTTGCACTGCTGGAGAAAACTAGGAGAGCTTGGGTGGAGGTTCTAGTTCTCATATGAGTAATAGCCTTTAGCTTACTTAAAGTTTCCTCTACCACACATGCTATTTTGCTTCCCTCCCTTCCTTACATTTATGTACTGTGGTGCTGTGCACTTCTAAACAGCAGCTGTGCTGTAGCTCAGGAGAGATGAGGGATCTCTCAGGGATCAAAAAGCACGTGTCAGCCAACCCTTTGCTCACTGGTACAGCCTGCAGATAGCCAACTGCTCAGCCCAGACACATTAACCCTGGTCCTATGGTTTCTCAGCAAGAGTTTTGCTGTGCATCAAGTCTTTTTCAAGTGAAGGGGGAAAAGGGCATCTTTCTGCTGAATCCCATGGACAGTGCCACAGACCCTGAAGAGGGCTTTGCTAGGGTTCTCCTTTCAAGATGTGTGCAAGCCCTAGGAATGCCAATTGCAGTGCATCACATCCTAGGTTAAATGGGATAATCTTTAAGCAGAGATGAAAAAACCCCAATCTGACTGCATTCCATACTGACATGGGCTGTCAAGTCAGCTGTTTTATGGAACAAGGCTGGGCTAATAGGCTTATGCTACCCTGAGGTTGGACAGAATTCTGCTTTGCGTACTGTTAAGCCTTTTTATTACTCTTGGTTCAAGAGTCCATGCATGCTATTTCTAAAGGTTAAACATTATCTGGCAGAATAAAAAAGGGACAAAATGATAGTAAAATTATCAGAATTGGGATAGAGATGAAAGTTGGTTTGGGTTTAAAAAAAATAAATGGGTGCTTCTTCCTTGTTATGGAGGAATTAGAGAAATTCAGCCTGGAAATATTCTTCTGAATCTGTGAGCAGTATAGAGATGTTATGAAGAAGAAATCCTTCACCCAAGAGACCCTTTCCTCATTCAGTTCCTCTGTTGACAGGACAAATGCACAGAAACACAGCCTGTGGGAAACTAGCAATGTAGAGGCAAAGTGGCTTTCCAGAGGTCTCTCCCCAGGTCAGTGGCACAGCCGGTTCTCAGTTTAAGGCTTAATTGGCAGTTCTGCTTTGGTGTTTAATTTTGTCATCATTTTCACACCATGCAGCTCTGTCCATGCATGTTGGAAGCACCCCAGGCATGGGGTGCTTCTCTCTTATCATTTTGTGTGCTGTGACAACCTCAGTATCTCAGGGCCTGTTTTTCTTCCTTTCTCTTTCTCTGTAAAGTCTGCAATTTCTTAAAATGCTGCCTGGTTTATGAGTGATTTCTCACTTCTCACAACTGGAGAGAGGGGAGATAATTGAAACCAAATGTTTCATTTGTGTTAATAACGAGTGTCATTTTATTTTATGTCGTGCTGTTTCATGCAAGAGCACTTCAAAGTGCAGAGAAGAATAGAGGAGAAGAACATCATAAAAGAGCACTGGAGGCCACATAATGAGAACTGATCTCAAAAGGAGAAGCACTCTCAATCCAAACCTTGACCACAGTCTTACCAGAGGGAAGGATTTGAGAAGAGGAAAACACCATGTTGCAGAGCTTTACCTTTCAGCAAGTGGAGCTGTTGAGGTGCTCTAAGGTCACCTGAAGCCTGGCACCTTTGCGATGAGATAAAAACTGAATGCTCAGGCTTAGTCTCCATGGGATGGCAGTTCCTCCCTGCTACATAAAACCCACTTTTTTGGCACACCCTTGTTGGTGTGGGCTGGGGAAACCGACCAGAATGATGCTGATGATGTTTGGCCTCCCTGGGGGTGTTGCCCATTCTCCCATCTTTGAGTGTGTGTGGAAACCACCTTATGTCTCCCTCACAGGGTTGAAGGCATCTGTTATTTCCCACAGCCACCATCCCTGGGTGTGCGTACATGGCGAGATGCCCACTCTGTTTAAAGGGCCCTCAGTTGGGAAGCTGGAGGAGCTGAGAATAGGAGTCAACCCAGCAGAGCAGACTGAGCCTCAGGGCTCCCAGATCGAGCTCATAATTCCTGGAGAGGTAGTGGTGTGTTAATTTGTCCTCCCAGCACTCTGTGGCAGGTTGTTTATTGCTTGACTTCCTGCAGCTGGATTAAAAACACTCGGTGGTCATGCACTTCATTTCATTGGGTGGCCGTGCCTAATCCTGATCTATCTTCCCAGGTGGAAAGGATAACACAAAGGGCTGATATTAACTGGCTGATGAACCCCCATCTGTAGTTTGGGCCAACCTTAACATCATGTCTTCATTACAACAGTTTTAATTACAATTTGCCACTCTATTTACTTGGGAACCTTAGCTGGTTTTGTGCATGGGACAATCTGTGCTCATTTAATGAGACATTATCCAAAGTTTTTGCCTCTCTACAGAGAAGAAACACCCTTTGCCCTGTATTTCTAGTGCACAAACACCATGCAAAGTCAGCAGTGTAAGTTTCCTCCATTTCCTTGTGCCCATGATTCATCATGACATCCAAGAATGTCACTCTGTGCCTGTCCTCCCCTACCAGTGAAGCACAGAGAAAGATACTACAGACAGAAAGCACATCTGAGCTTGAGGTGCCCAGTGTGATATAGGCAGGACTTGTGTTTTTTTATCACGCTAAGCAACTGATATCACAGCATACAGTTAAAACACATAGTGGTGTGGAGTCTTCCTTTGATGTGAGGGACAAGATCAGGACTGTGAATGGAGAAGTAGCAGGGGTGACCTGTGCAGCTGCACACAGGCACTCAAAGCCAGAGGGCTCCTACAGCCACTTGCTTCATGGCAACATCGAGGTCCTTCATCCATGACATCATATTAATGCAATCTGACTTTTTTCTCTGCACACTCCCCAGCAAAGGAAGTGAAGATGTGCACACTGTTTGACAACCTCATCCATTGCAACATTCACATGTCATCCAGGTTTACTGCATCTGAGGGACTGTCAGGCTTCTTGCTGTGTGCTGGTGCTCTCACAGCTGGAGGCACTCTAGAGATTTATAGGACAAAATCTTGGCTCCACAAATTCCAATGGTGAAAGCTGCCAGGTTTCACTGTGTTATGTAGTGTGGTCCCATTCTCCACTTGGTCCTGACTATCACAGTACTATCAGGCACCCAGATTACCGGAGAAAATATTCATCAATTGGAACATTGCTGGAAAGCAGAACCCATAATAAAATAATATTACAGCACTTTTGTTTTTACAGCTCCTCCTGAGCCAAGGCACTATATAACATAATGAAACACTTATATTGAAAAACAGAAAAGCCCAAAGAATAAGATACAAAAATTAAGTTTCCTGGACAGTTTTTGCATTTGATCCAGGTTATACAGTCACAGCTTACACTGAAGCCCACTTGAAGAAGGAGCTGAACTCAAGAAGTCTGCCAAACACCCACCAGTGCCAAGGACTGTGTGGGTTATGCTTGCACACAGCAAAGATCTGCATCCAGACTGTGCAGGCTGCTGTTTGGTCACAGTAAGGTCTTGTTTCCTGTGGGCAAGACTAGAGCATGGGCCTTGCTCTACCAGCAACATGTTTAGGGCATCTGTGTCTGTCGAGATGGAGGCTGCCCTTGAAAGAACAGGACTAAGCTTTTTCAAGCCTTGAGCAGAAACCCATTCCCACAATCCAGTGGGACTATGAAATTAGAAGCTGACACGCTGATGTTGATGGAAGCTCTGAGCCAGGTCCCATGAATGGTCTATTTCCCACCTGTCCTCCCCTCTCCTGACCAGGGCCTGATGAAGCATACTTTGCAATGGAAGTAAAGCAAGTAAAATCTGGGGTGCACAAGGGACTCTTGTTGGTCCCCACTGCCCTGTGGCCTAGTCTCAGGTGGGTCAACCCATCCTTACGACACTCAGTCTGCCTCCTTCCTTTGGCATTTCCACAGCTGAAGGACTTTCCTTTCTGGTGCGACCCCAGAAAGAGCTGCCAAGTACATGGAGGGGGCGAGAGATGCCATCTCCATCCCATGGGAAAGTCTGCACACTTCTTCCTGCCCTGACCACTCCTGCTTTTCCACAGCTCCCCCATCCCTCCAAAGTCACCCCAGAGCCTGGCAGTGCCAAGGGGAAGCTTTCCCACCAGCAGTAGGAAACAGCTCTTTCTTGTAGCTGAAGAGAATCAAAAGCAAGAACATTTTCAGCATTGGGCAGTGCACTGTCTCTGGACACTTTATCAGGTGTGTTGGAAGTGTCATCCTTCCCTCCCAGAGCTTCTCATAAGTAGGCTCTTCAGAAAAAGGTATTTTATTTTCAGCATGCCTCAGTGAAGAGATTTTTTAGAAAGCCTTAGATAATGGAGATACAATTTCGTTAACTAATACCACTTATATTGCTAGCCAAAAGGTTAATGATCAAAATGGTGTTTAACCTCCTGCTTCCCACTCAGGCAATTTCACATTAATTGTGCTGTCTTGCAATCACAAAATTTAACATCCCCCCTTAACAATTCCTTTTTTTCTTTCCTTCTTAATAAAGAAAGACATCTTAAATTATCTGCACAGATCTGTGGGTTTGCTCTCCACACCCTCCTGGCTCTGCCTGTTTTCATTTCAACCTGTTGAATGGACATACACTGCAAGCCTGCAGGAGGATCCAGTCCACTGCCTGTGTGTGTCAATGGAAAGTTTGCCATCAGTGTAAAGGGTCTTGGAGTTTGGCTGATGGGGAAGGGAAGCACAGATGGGGAAAATAACTGAGGATTTATTCAGATAGCCCCTTGTTGTGCTCATATCCAAATCACCCTGTGGTGTGCAGTGATTTCAGCTTGTTGCACTTACTGTCATCCTGAATTTAGAGCAGCAATGAAGGTACATCATTGGTACCACCCCAACATAATCTTCTCTAGCCAAAATATTTCTTTAGGAGTATTATTTCTTGGCTTAGAAAAATCCTCCTTTTTTTCTTGTTTTGTTTTGAACAAGTGTTTCCCAAAAGTATTTCCCAACTGGATCATAAAAAAACCATCTACATTGCACTGAAAAGAATAATCAGTCCCTGCTGTTAAACTCCTATATTCTGAAGGCAGAGTTAATGAAATGAATATTGTCTAATTAAAGAGATCTTCGTAACTGAAGGATCAAACCTTCAGATGGAAGTCATCAACTCGTTATAGCATGAAACTGTCAGCTCAGGCTGTGTCTCACTGTTGAACCTGCATTCCCAAGAAGGACACTTAGGTCAGGAGATGGCTTTGTAATAAGAAACCCTAGCCTGACACTTGAGAAAACCACCAGGCTGTGGAAACTCTTTGTCCTTAAGAGGACTAAGAGCAGGCTGAAGTCTTGCCAAGCTCTTTGCTGTCTCCCCCTCCCACTAGTTGCAACATCTCTGCCTTTGGAGCACCATGATTGACAACAGGCTCAATCATAGTTTAGATCTGCTCTTGAAGCTTTGGGCTAGCAAGCACTGGTGCTCTGACAGCCCCTGTTTTGTCAGCATGTGGAGGTAGTCTGCTGTACCTGTGCTCTTCAGCTCCCTCACGTTGATCTCCTGCCCCGAAGCCACTATGACCACATCTCAAGCAGGCAGCCTTTAAGCCAAATTGATGTCTACACCAATGGAAATAGCATATATCCAGCAGTCTTCCACAGTCTTTTATGAGTAGAGAGTTTTCACTTTGGTGTTACACTTCACGAAATGATTATTGCTCTTGGATAACATTAAAGGGTTATTAAATGTGACCCACTGAATGTGAAAGAAAGGCCTTGACATCCTGTAGTAGAGAGAAGGAGCACTACTGAGCCCTTGAAGACAAGCCTGGTAATGCTGTGAGACAAAAAGATTTTCCTACAGGATACTCTGTAGGAAGACACTGATGAAATTAAAGTCAGTCCTTTGCAGGAATGTGCCGGCTCCTTTAAAATCTAACAGGAAGTTTCTGTTTGAAATCATTAGAATTGCTAAAAATTATCCGAACATCCTTAAAATTCCATTTTTCAAAAACTTGGGAAAGGATTTTGAAAGAAAATAATTGGAAATCCAGAAATTCTGCTTTACAACCATCTCCAGCCTCTGTGTAGGCACAGCCCTGTCTTAAAATAAACAATATATCTTACTGACTTGATGAAAAATATTGGCTGAGACACAGTCCTCAGACTCCAGTGAAGTTTTGTTTAAACTGGAACTACAGCATTCAGTTTATACAATCTGTACAGTAATACTTCTGGAGCTTAGAATATGTAGTTAACATGCATTTGGAGGGCTGTTTCTCTTTTAAATAGAAATTCTCAGTTGCTCAAGCGAAAATACTTATTTTGATGTGCAAGTGGTTAGTCAAGTGCCTAGGTAATTCTGCAAGAATTAACTGGATTGCATATTTCATATCGAAATCTGGGAAATAAATTTATACTCACTATAGCACATGCATAGCTCATGGTTGATGTACAATTCAAAACAATTTCTTTAAATAAAAGATGAATGATTGGATCTGAGCATTCTGAGCATTCTTAACAAGACCAGAAGTATTTCTTTAGGGAAAAGTGCCAAACCTGCATTGGCTTTTCCAGCACACAAAGGAGGAAAGGAAAAACTTCATGCTTATCACTGAAGCATTTAAGAAACTTACATTTATCTTTCACCAAAAAATATTTTTCTCTGAATATATGTGCAGTCAATCAGCATAAAGAAGAAAGCATTACCAGTGTATGAAATATGGGTAGCCAAAAAAAAATTGAACAGTCTTTAATCATTACTTTTGCTTTCCTACAAGAACAACACGTATTTAAAAACCCCAAGAAAAACCATAAATACCCACACTCCACCTCTGCTATGTAGCTACAATCCCATTTCTTCACAGCTGTGTCAGGAACAGGTCTGTTGCCCAACCCACATGTACCTACAGGTATGTCAGTATGAAGTGAGACCTGTTGCCAGCACAGACATTACCAGCTGTGGTGTGGTGGGTTTACCTTCATGGCTCCCAGGCCCCACTCCCCCACCTCAGTGGGACAGGGGGAAGAAATCATAGAATCATGGAATTTTAGGGTTTGAAATTGACCTTACAGACCATCCAGTCCCAACCTCCTGCCCTGGACAGGGGCACCTCCCACCAGATCAAGTTGCTCAAGGCTCATCCAACCTGGCTGTGAACACTTTCAGGGTTGGGGCAGCCACAGCCTTCCTGGACAACCTGGGCCAGTGTCTCACCACCCTCACAGGGAAAACTTCTGCATAACATCTAACCTAAATTTCCCTCATTCAATTTGAACCCATTACCCCTTGTCCTATCATTGCAGTTCCTAACACAGAGTCCATCTCCAGTTCCTTGTAGGCCCTTCAGATACTGAAAAGTTGCTCTGATGTCTCCAGTTGAAGGTATCCTGCCTAAAAACCAGTCAGCAACAAACATTCAGGACTGACAAGCATGAGAAGTGGCAAAGAAAGGATGAGGCAAAATCCTAACAGTCAAATTCTGACTTTCATGAGGTTCACATAGGAATCACATGGTGGTACTGGGATCCGTAATGTCACTGGTTGAGGGGTTGTTATGTCTCTGGCACGTTGGTTAAGCAATGAGTTTGGAAGCTGAAGTCCTGAAGTCGAGGGTCCCCAGCACAGGAAGGACATTGAACTGTTGGAATGAGTCCAGAGGAGGCCACCAAGATGATTAGAAGTAGAGATGGTGCATTGCTGCTATGAGGAAAGACTGAGAGAGTTGGGATTGTTCAGCCTGGAAAAGAGAAGACTTTGGGCTGACCTAATTGTGTCCTTCCGGTGCCTGAAAGAAACCTGCAAGAAAGATGGAGAGAGACAATTTGCAGGGGCCTGGAGTGGCAAGACTAGGAGGAATGGATTCAAACTGAAAGACAGTAGGTTTAGATTACCTGCTTTAGATATTAGGAACAAAATATTTACTGTGAGGGTGGTGAGGCACTGGCACAAGTTGCCTAGAGAGCTGTGACTGTCCCATCCTTAGAAATGTTCAAGACCAGGCTGGATGGAGCTCTAAGCAATCTGGTCTAGTGGAAAGTGTCCCTGCCCATGGCAGGAGGGTGGAATAAGATGGTCTTTAAGGTGCCTTCCAGCCCAAGCCATTCTACATTTCTATGATTCTATGAAATTAGGCTACTGAAAGCATAAATAATCCCACAGGACAGCTTTGCCATGGCATTGTTCTGAAACTCCTTTAGAAGTCTTTGCTCAGAAATGTTATATGATACCTTTTTTTTTCAGCTGTCCCTGAGAAACAAGGCAATCTTTCAGATCTACAGAAGAGCTATGGAGAACCTATTAATGTGCTCCTCCATGAGACTGTGCGTGTTCTATCCTGGGGCAACACACACATCACAGTCGTGGCTTAGCAGAGGTGTCAGGAGATGTTAAGATGGGGAAAACCCCTTCAACACAGAGGACCATGGGTTAGGACTACTCTTTCTGTCATCTATACATTACTAGAGATTGATCTGTAAAATTGAGCTCTACTACTTTTTCAGGTTTGGTGCTTTCCTTTTGACAGCTGAAGGCTTGAACAACTCATTCAACAACTAGTGAAATCACTTTCCTTGCTTTCCATCTCACTTTTTGCTTCAAATGTTGGCTTTGCAGGGGAATTAGAAAGCTTAAACCCAATTTCTGTGCTTTATAGTGACACAGCTGTCTCTGAAGTCATGGAAAGTTGTGCTCAACATATCTGAGTCTAGCGTTTAGGGAGGCCAATCACTGCCAAACATATGCCCCATGGGAAAGGATGCCAAAATGCCACTTGTTCTCTGTGCACATGCTGGAAACCAGCAGGGACTACAGGGGTGCAGCTATCAACTTGTTAGGGCTTCAGTTTGGGCATGGCCCTCAAGCTGGAGTTATTTCAGGTGACCTTGTAGGCTGACAATGGTGGTTTGAGGCTAGGGCACAGTTCATTAGCTGGAGCAATAGCCAGTCAGAGTCTAGGAGATCTAATTAGGCAGTCAACAGCTGGTACTCAAACTTATGACAAACCTTGCAGTAGAACACTCTGAATTTTTTTCAGCAAGACATCTGATGAAAAAGCAATTCCTCTTTGTTGTTTTTCTTTTTAACAGCATGTGCAAGCAGCCACATTTTTACAGAAATTCCTTTGTTACTGAAATCAGTTCTACATGTAGGTCACAGGGAAGTGGAGGGGGAAGTTTTAGTGGTTTAATGGATTGGTCTAGTGAAGGTTTTTCAGATCTTGGTGGGGGACAAGAGCCGGATTCGCTCTTGCTGCTGTTAAACTAGTTCATTCAGTAGATGACATCTGCCTGGAGGAAAAAAATGGAGGCATTTCTGATGTGAATAGTAAGTAGGCTATCTTTATTGCAAGCTTAATTTTGCTTATTTCAGTCATTTCAGTGACTGTGAAAGAGCACATGGCACTACACTCAGCTTTGTCCCTATTTTCCTATTCTCCCTCTCTAGGTTATCTCATAAGAAATAACAAGAAATAAAGATGTCAGAGATGATCTTTTCCAACTTCCTGGACCTGATAAACAACTACTGTCTTTCTAGCATGAATGGCATGTTGTTGGAAACAGTGGGTGAAGTATGCTTGGATGTTCTTTGAGCTCCCCATGGGTTCTGGCAGGTAGGAAGACATCTCCAATAGCATGGATGGTGTCTGAGACATAGCTGTGGAGTCACATTGGTCTCTTCCTGATGACCCCTTGCAAGACCCCAGTGGGTCTCTGTCAGAGCTACTATTAACAGGTGAAGAATCAAACTCATCTATTCCTTGCCTCCTCGATCACTGATTCACAATTACAACCACTCCTAATAACACCTATCAAATCGAACTTGAGGAATCCTTTCCCTGATGCACACCATTAATATGTCAAAGGATTGTCTTCTTGTTTTCCCTTCCCCACTGTCATGGTTTAACCCCAGCTAGCAACCAAAAACCACGATGCAGCTGCTCAGACACTCCCCCACCAACAGGGTGGGGGAGAGATTTGGAAGGGTAAAAGTTAGAAAAACTCATGGGTTGAGATAAAGACAGTTTAATAGAGAAAGCAAAAGCTGCACACACAGGCAAAGCAAAACAAGGAATCAATCCACTGCTTCCTATGGGCAGAAGGTGTTCAGCCATCTCCAGGAGAGCAGGGCCCCATCATGTGTAAGGGTTCCTCGGGAAGGTAAACACCGTCACTCCAGATGTCCCCCCTTCCTCCTTCTTCTTCCCACCTTATATTCTGAACATGATGTCCTATGATATGGAATATCCCTTTGGTCAGTTTGGGTCACCTGTCCCAGCTGTGTCTCCTCCCAACCTCCCATGCATCCCCAACTTCCTTGCCAGAGTGGCAGTGTGGAAAGCAGTAAAGACCTTAGATCTGTGTAACAAAAAACGTATCTGCATTCAACCCTGTGTTCAGCACAAACCCCAAACATAGTCCCATGCTAGCCATTGTGAAGAAAGTTAACTCTACTTCAGCCCAAACCAGCACACCCACCCTGCTGGTAACTGATCCTTACTGAGAAGAGCTGCCTCCACATATGTTATGCAGAGCATTTTTGAGTCTGTTTGCTGTTTAGCCAAGTTCACGCTGCAGCATAATAAGATGCAGGGGATTCCTAGACATAGTTAGTGAAGTGTCAGGCTTGATGTATGTCAGACCAGTATATGCAGGCTGATTCAGAAAACTATCCTGAACCAACAAGTCACTACCACTCATGCCATCTTAGACAACACTGGATGAATGAAGGACAATTAAAAAGGGAAGAGCACACTCTCTTATGGAGCCCCTTTGCTTAAAGGTTCAACAAAAGATCAGGGAGTCAGCAGTACCTTGAGTTAGGTGTTAGGGGTTTTGCTCCCTTTCTTCCTCTCCTTTTGCCCTACATCACTGGACCTCACCTGGGACTTTTATCGTAAAGAGGTGGGACTGCTTGGACAAAACCATGCTGAGCGTTGGGTATCATCATGAAAGACACTGATTTCCCAAAAGAGACAGACAATCTATCATTATCTGTGTGAGGGTCCCAGTCAAGACTAGAGTGTATTATATACAGGAGAAGCATATAAAGAAGATGTGGAACTGTTGTTTCTGAGGGATGCTGAAAAACAGATCTCACAGGTATTTAAAACCTATTCAGTATTAGGGTTGGAGCTTAAACATCTTTGGATATTTGGACAGAGATAAATGTTGAAAGAACTGACTAAAACCCCACACATGAAGGATTAAGCAGTCAGTTGGGCAGGTGATACATAGGAGATACTTAGGATCAAAAACCAGAGGGATAGTTTAAAAGAGTTTTCAAAACCAAGTAAAGTCTCTCTGAACTGAAAAGGACCTTAGTGCTTCCAGTTTGTCATCTCCTGCCTCTGCATGTACATAACTAATTAGAAAACCACTTAGGGAAATGCAGGTTGGAGTCCAAGGGATTTCTGGGTCTAAATTAGATGGTCAGTATTAAGGCAGAGTGGGAGAGAAGGTTGAGTATTGAACTAATCTCTTTCAGTTCTCAGCTCAATGGTTAAATGAAAACTGGCCTTTCTTACCCCTCTGCTGTTGCTGAATGGTAAGAGCAGCAGTCACTCAAGAACAAGACAAATGGAAGCTTAAATTGTAAGTTGTACAGGTGTTGACAAGACATTATATTGATGTAGCCCTGTGCCCTGGGATAAACTGTCTGTGTTGAAGCCTTTGATGCTGAATTCCCTGGGAAGTGTCAGTGCTCCTCCTCTAGTCTTTCAAAGAAGTAGGCAAAATACCTAAGGGAAAAAAATAAGGAGGAATAGATGGCAAAAATACACAGGCATTTGTAATATGATAAAGTTTTGGCTAGATTTGTACAGAAGAAAAAGAAGAAATCAAGGTTGATTAAAAGATATGATTTATCATTGGTGATGTTTCCAGTACTGGGAGTGGCTGGAACATGAGTAAGTGTTTTCAAAGCTGGTTTGCCTCATAGCGTTGATAGTGCCTGCAAAAATTAAACATATATGAGTTTTCATTTCTCTGTAGCTGCAGTTGGCTCTGACACTGGAACAGCATGTTGCAGAACACCATCCCTCAGAGATACTGAATGTGTGGAGTTGCTTAGTCCTGACAGTGTCAGAGGTGAGCATGAGCACCTTCCCTCTCATCCTCTCCTCTCCTATGAGCAAAGTCATCACTTCTCAGGAGGGTGACTGGTTGAATTGCTGTTTTTCTTCTTCCAGAGGCATAGAGGGAATGGGAGGAGAAGCACAATCCAGCACAGAAGGTGTCTTCTGAGCCAAATGAAGTGCAGGGAGGTCAGGCACAGCATGTTCTTGCCAAAGAGGGCCTCTGCAAAATCCTTGACAAAATGGTTGTCTTGGTAAATCCCCCACTGAAGTATCAAGTCTGCTGCTCCTGCTGAGGATGAGAAATACCCTGGCCAGCCAGCACCAGCAATGCTCTAGAGCCAGATCCAGGCATCCCAGCTTCCTGCCATCTCCCTCCAGGCTGCAGCTGGGAGGAGTGTCAGTGCAGCATCACTGGGAGACTTCACCAGCCTGAGGGTGTCCAGCTGGTTCTTCTGGCTGCTGGTGGGTTGCAGAGGTGGGCTGGAGGTTTGGCAAGGAGGGAGCTGGGCTGGCAGGGCAGGATGGCTGCAGGACAAACTGGTGAGTAAACTCCCCATCTCTGCCTCTGCCTCCACAAAGTGGGTTTGCATCTTTGCTGACCCAAACACACAAGTTCCCACTTCCCTGTCCCTGCTGATAAACAGGCATCTGGGGCCGTTAATACCTTTTATTTCTGTACAGCAACTGCATGGTGGGCACAGGTTTGGGCAGACCTCTGAGTGGCACTGGGGACAGCTCACCTGAGAGTGGGCAAGCAAGGATCTGGGCGATGTAGCCTTGTTTACAGGCTGTGCTGCAGATCAGTTTGGCTATTGTATGCCTTGCACTGGGGTGATCCCACTGCTGTGTGGACAGCCTGAAGTCCCTGAGGTGGTGACAGCCAGCCTGTGACACTTCGTGGTCTGGTGGGTGAAGGCAGTATGTCCCCCAAGCTGCCACAACTGTGGCACTCAGCCCTCCCTAATTCCTATGCCTCAGTTTCCCTTGCACGATGCAAGACTGCTGGCACTGGCTCTTGTTTAGAAAAGGGAAAAAAAATCACATTTTGGATGCTATGAGGAGCTAGAGAACTTTCCATTTGATAACACGTGGCAATGAAGAAGTTTCACAACAAAATCAGGGAAAGGGAGGGGAGTGAGGCAGTTTTTGTATATCAGCAATTTGGATCTGTTTTGATATTAATAATCTGGACTCACTCTTTCTTCTTATTATCACTAGCATTATTTATTTCTATCTGATTAAATTAATGAAGAGCCTGTTGGCTCCTGAATTGAAGCAGGTGTTCCACATCCTTCCCCTTGGCAGGCAGTACCTGTGCTTAGCTCCAGGCATGACAGCAGCCTCTTGGCCAGTGGGGGTAATTAAGGGCTGCTGCGATTTACTCTACTTCCCTGCAGGTGCACAGGCTGGTGTATGATCTCTGACCAGCTATACCCATTGCATGTGCATGCAGGGGAGGGATGATTGCAGTGAAGGGCACTGCAGGGGGAATAGTACCACTGAGTGAAGATCTGCTGTCTGAATCAGCCCTGCAAGGGATGCTTAGCCTCATGGCTGTTGCCTGAAACCTGACTGGTTTAGTCCTGGCTCTAAACTGTCTCCTGCTCCAATCCACCAGTCTCTCAGCACCTTCCTCAGACCAATTTAGCACAGCTCAGTACACATACTGGGGAGATCTGAGGCAGTGCTGCTGTTTTATTAGGCTTTTAATTCACAACAAATTGAACTGGGATTAATGAAATACAGGAAAGAGAGGCAACACCACTACCACACCCCAAAAGCATGAAAGTATCCTTGAGGATATTCCACAAAACAGTGGCACTCACTCTGTGTGCAACCTGATCCTTCCAGGGAGCCAAAGGGAGTATCATATCACTTCTTTCTGGCTTTGACAGTGATGGCACAGGGAGCAGGTGTTCAGACCTGTTCAGGAGCAGCACGGAGATCCCACAATCTAGTGAGCTAGCCAAAGATGTCTCCCTGGCCCAGAAGGTATTTCCAAGAAGTGCTGTGTCTTGGGACACAGTAGGACAGTAGGACTTTGTGCAGAACAGAAAATGGTGCCACTGCTGTGACTGTGAGATGTGTACCCAAATACCAGTGTGTGTGTATGTGTGTGTGAAATTGCAGAGGATTGAAGAGTAAAAGTAGAAACTGACTGTGGCAATGCTGCAGCAGATATGGATGAGCAACCAGAGAGTGGAGCTAAGCAGAGCACTTGCTAGGACAGACTGGACACCTGGGAGAAGCAGAAGTACACTGGTCCAGAGCAATGCCTTGTTGCTTCTTCAACCCAGTACATGCATGTTATGGATGAGGAAGGTTTCACTGGGGACATATTTTTGTAGAACAGGAAGAGTGGAACTGGTCTGGGGGCTTCTGTCTCACAAGCAAGGTAGCTCCAATATTCCCAAAGGTTTGCAAATGCTACTGGCAGCCACTATCACTGCACTCAGCATTGCTCCATTCCCCAAGACAGATGTACATGCTGAGACCCTGCAGCATTTACAAGTCTTTATTTACATACTCCAGGCTTTAAGCACTTGCAATTTTGTGGCCTGCCCCACACACCCTAAAACCTTGTCCTTAACAGTTATCTCTGGATTTGAAACTCCTGTAAAAACAAAAACAACTGGTTTTGGCTGCTCTGCCAAACAGCCTCTCTCCATAAAAAGGAGACTGACTGATTTTTCTCTCTGAGTAAAGTAAAAGGTTACAACAATATTTAGTTTGAACTTTCTTGAGATCAGGCATTTATTCTCGCTTACTCTCTCAGCGTGTGCGTGTGTACATGGAAAGTACCTTGAAGTGAGTCAGCATTACTCAAAGTGAATCACTGGTCATTGCTTCTCTGGGACATTCATTCAGTGTTGCACGCAAGATTTCTCTTCCTTCCAAGCCAGGATGGGATTATTTGTGCTGCTTCCAGACTGCCATAGACATTAAGGCACTGGCTTAGAAACCAAACAAGGGACTATCTCATGCCCTCTGGTATCTTGAGGGAAGCCTTGATAATGGACCACTACTACAGCAGTAATGAGAAATAGAGACATTGTTTTAATCTCCTCTCCAAAACAAGAGACTTGCCTCCATCTGGTCTTGCCTACAGCATCACAGAGAGCAGTTTGCTGCCTCATGAAGCCGCAGAAGAAATGTCAGAGCTCCGACCTCTCTGCCTGCCATTAGATCAGGCGCCATCTCAAGTCCCAGGGCAATGTAGCTTTTGAACTGAATTTGGAGGGCATCTGAGATACACAGAGAAAGAGAAAGATCTGCATATCAAGGGCTTTGGAGTAGCAGGTTTAATTTCTGCTCTGCTGTTTGCTTCAGATTCAATTCTCAGGGCATGTCCTGGTATGCATGGATAAATTTCTGATCCTCTAGATAAGCTGTCATTGTCAGGAATGATTTCAAAGTGTGCCCTTTCTCTATGAGCCACTTTACTCTGTTCATTCCATGAGCATAGGAGCTGTCAGTCCTTCTTCTAACAGCTGCCTGTAACACAGTGGAGAGGCATTTCATTCCCATTGCAAGAAACCACAGCCTTTCCTTTCAATCAGATACCAACTCCCACAATGATCTCTTGGTAAGGATCTGTGTCTCCTTTTCAGCAGTCTTCTTCCTCTCCAGTACTGTGGTGACACTGCTTTGTCCCGGGTCTGCAACCAGCAGTGCCACAGCATCACTCCATCCACAGTGGTACCCCCCACAAGAGCCAGGCTATCTCTGCCAGGCTGCCTGCATGGATAACACCTTTGTGCTGTCCAGGGGGAAGTCCCAGCACAGGACTTTGAGCATGGGAAAAGAAGAAGACCATGTCTTGACTGACCCACAAGGCTTCTGACCCAGATAGTAACTGCTCCCTGGTGTTGCTTCTACTACTGAGGTAGTTGGAGGTGTTCAGCTTGGAGAAGAGAAGGTTGCGTGAAGACCTCATAGCACCATTCAGAATCTGAAGGGGCTGCAGGGAAGCTGGAGAGGGACTCTTTGTTTGGAACTGCAGTGACAGGACAAGGGATAATGGGTACAAATTGAAAGAGGGGAAATGTAGGTTAAATATTAGGAAAATGTTTTTTGCTATGAGGGTGATGAGACACTGGAACAAGTTGCCCAGGGACGTGGTGGCTGCCCTAACCCTGGCAGTGTTCACAGCC
>NW_008672969.1:41415-88303 GCF_000695815.1 Acanthisitta chloris
GGTGTCCCTGCCCAGGGCAGGGGGTTGGGACTAGATGACCTGTAAGGTGCCTAAGTTCTATGGTTCCATGATTCTCTGGCTCACTGTGACAGATTCCAGCTCTTCTTCAGCTAAACTGTATTTCCTGCATGTGTTGAAGGAGATAACTGGTGTTGCAATCTGCCTCCTCTGGCTTCAGAGTGCATTTATGATGAGACCTTGGTCTGAGCCTGCCTGTACTTGCATTGTTTCCACTAAAACTGAAGTATGAAAGAAACCTCGAATTTTGTTTGCTTTGTCAGACAAAAGTGACCCTATTTCGTGGAGAGCAGGTGAGAAGTCTGAACGTTTGTGTGTTTTCCATTTCTCTAAGTAGTTCTATGTTCAATATATATGCAAGAAAACACATTTGGGTTCAATGTATGCTGAGGGGAAAGTATGTGTCTGCTGGTCTGGCAAGGCAAGTCTGGTGCCAGGACAGAGGCCATGGGGTGTTTCCTCCTTCTCAGGTCATCCTCAGTGGCTCCACTGCACTGCCTGTTACTCCAAGATGGATAGATGGGGAGACACTCAAATGGGCCTCTCAGGAGACTTCTTCCCCTGAACATCCACTTAAGTCATGTTTATTCAGTCAACCCTGTGGTTTTGACTCCTTTGAAAGGTGGGTATGGCTGAGAATGGAACCAAGGGGTTGGAGGGACCATTCAGCTGAAGTTGGCTGTGGTGGATGTTGAGGTGGGATTGCCCTCACTAACTAGGCTGTTTCTCTTCTCCCCTCTTGTTGCCCCCATGGAGGCTCACTCAAGAACTGGAGGCCTGGAGTAGCTCCCTGTGCCTGGTGCCAATAGAAGAGGGGAAGGCAACCAGGGAATCTGTGGAGCTCACTGCAGTCAGCGAGGAGAGGGCAAGGAAAAACACTGCTGGTGAGTTGCTTGTTAAAAAAAGAAGAGAGGGAAATAAATAGTTAAAGTAGAGATGATAATGCTGGCATTTATAAATGACTTGGCACAGCATCTGCTGTTAGATGCAGTAACTGACACAGAGTTTCCAGCGGTCTCACGTGTCCGAAGAGAGTGGTGAATATGCCCAAGATGCCTGTTGCTTTAGTCACTTCACTTCCGGAGTGAAATGAAAAAACATCCCTTACAAATATTTTCTTTCAATTTTCTTTTTAAAGAGACTGATTTTAAAAAAAAAAAAAGGATTTTTTTTAACTTTCTTTTTAAAGAAGCTGATTCTGTGTGGGCTGTGTAGGGACTACACCTACTGAAGCAACGTTAGAATAGCCTATCTGTGCTGTGTGGAGGAAGGCAAAGGGTAGATTGGAGCTTACAGTCTTTAACCTTTGGAAATTCAACATGTGGCTCAGTTGCTGAAAAATTAGTATTCTTGGGTTTGTGTATGGGGTGGCATCAGGCACTATTTACTCTTGTGTTTTACTGGGGGGGGTGGGGTGAAGCCTGCTCTGTGCTTCTGAAAGTAAGAGCAGCCTCATCTCATCATAACAGGATCATCCTGGATACTAAGTTTTCATATTACAAAATTGCATGAAATTTTTTCTTCCCCACACTGATTGCAAAATTCCTTGGATGCAAAGGCAGCCACAGGCTTAACTGTCAAGAAGCTTTGTCAGCTGAGACTCTGAAAGTGGAGAAAGGGAGAAATCCAGGTGATCCTTTAAAGGTGAAGACAGTGTGGGAGGAGGCACTGAGGAAGTCTGTGCTTGGTCCACCTTAGAATGGGTTTAACTTAAATTAAGGCAGAAGCCTATAGGTAAAGCTGAAATCTTTAAATCCTTTTGGAATCAGGTTTGTGATGCCTCACAATGAAAAAGAAAGTAAAATTAACCACAGAACCACAGGTTTGTGGCACAAAGTCCCACGTGGTCTTTGGCAACCATCTAGGCTTACACATTCCAAGGAGGTGGGTACAGAATTTAATGCAGAATAGGCCATCCACTGAAGGATACAGCTTTTTTCACTCTAAAAAGTTAACTTACTGCTTTCTTGTCAATCTTTAATGATATGCCATTAGATAAATTAAAACATATTTTCAATTTTTAGCCAATAATAGTAGCTAAGCTATCTTTTTATATTATCTTGCAGGTTTCCTCTAGGTGTCCTTTCCATCCAGTAGCTAGAAAGCTTAAGCACTGACATTTTTGCTATAAAATATTATCAAATGTGTCTTCCAGCTTCCAAATCTTACTGTTCCTAAGGTTGTCTTCACAAAGTCACACAACGATGGACAATCTTAAATACTCCAGTGTTTCCACAATCCATATTTAAATAGAGTGAAAGTAATGAAATTCACACTGTCTCTCCCTAGGAGATATTCCATGGACTAATATGTCATCAGGATGATTTTTTCAATTGCTGTGAAGTTGTATCAATTACATTGCACTATGATTGGGAATATGTATTTGAAAACTGATGACAAATGTGGTTTGCTTTGCTTGGCTTGTTTCTGTGTCTGGTTTTCCAGCTTCTCTCCAGAACCTTAACTCTACAAGATTTGCAGTTATGATCAGAGTGCACAGTGTTGTTGGTGCTGAGGAAGAACCACCTGAAAAAAGATGTTTTTCCATTGACAAAAATATTTAGAGCAGTGTAAGCTTTGTCAAGATCATTATTATTTTCCTTTCCTCTCTCTCAATTTTCTATTTGAAAAAGAAAAGAAAAAGAAAAAAGGTTATATTTGTTTTCTTTATGTTTCTAACAACAAAGAATCAACAAATGTTATTGAAACACTTCTGGTTCTAGATGTGCCTGAGGGTAGTTCTTACTTCTTTACCTTTTTAATGGAAATTTTCTTGTTCATCCATATTCCCAGCAGGCCTGGTTAGAAGGGTATAGGGTAGTACTGCAGTTGCCCAGTCAACAAAGTTCAAACACAACTACAAAATACACACAGTATTAAGGTATGGGCAAACCACAGATTTACATAGCGGCACAGCAAGGTCATCTGTTTTGCTTTGCATTTTTTTCCCTAGCAGCTCTTAACATTTGGTTTGCCTTTTTGGCTGCTGCCAAGCACTGGGCTGACATTTTAATAAAACTACCTATCATTACACTCAGGTCTCACTGTAATTCTTCACTACGTTTCTTCATGCCCTGAGAAATTTTGTACCTCCAAGAAAACTTTACATCCTTGCTTACCTCCCATTTTACAGGTCACTTATGAGTGTGTGGAAAAGCAAAGGTTAGAGAGCACAGCTGTAGGTGGGTGACCTTTGCAGGAATTGTTCATTATCCCAGATCTTCTCTTTCCTTTTTATGAACTATCCATACCTGTCACGACTATCCCAGTTATGCCGAGGTTGCTTGGTGTCCTTAGAGGCCTCAGGTGAATGGATTTGTCAGAAGCTGTAAGAAATCCAAGCAGATGATATCATGTGAAAGACCCTTATGCAAATGTTTGTTCATCCCTTCAAACACCTGTAAGAGGGGGCTGATCTTTACAGAAGTCATGCTAATACTTCTCATTTAGATTTTATTTATCAAGGTGCCCTCTGGCTCTGTACTTTATTGTAGTCCCTGCATTTTGGTATTGTTAGATTAACAGGCCTGTAGTTTCCTGCAATCTCAAAAAACCAACAAAAAAAATCAGCATTGAGTCCTCCAGTGCCAAAGGTGTTTGAAATGAGAGGTTACATATGCTAGACATAATTCAGCTGTTCTTTAACACTGTGCTGGTGATAAAGTGTCATATCCCAAATGGTGATACTCATACCTGCTACCTGTGGCCATTTCCCCATAGTGCAGGCAGGGGATCTACCTGGAGAAGGTCAGTATAATCTGAGAGGCATGAAGGGAGCAAGGTGACTCCAATAAGCAGTGGTGCAGGATGTCTCACCTCTGTTACAGCCAGGTGAGACCTGAGGTGCTTGGAGCAAAGTGGTACCTGTGAACCAGGAGTCACATCCTAGCAGTTGGCCAGTGAAGATGTTCAGTGCTTGCATTGGCAAGATCATGGTGTTATTTGGGTAATGGCAAGCTGTGCTGGAGTTCTGCAAACATTTCCTGTGTGCAAGGGTCTGTGTGCAGAATGATGGAACTGATGGAAGGAGAATCCTGGAGGTTACTGGCCCAAACCATCCTGCAGTCGCTGAGCTCAATGTCTTTTCTGTAGCCTCACCCTGGGCACGAGGTACACAGATGTGACAGGCCCATTCCTGCCATACTGGAGAGACCACAGGTCTCTCCAAAAGACTGAGACATGCTGTGGCCTGTTGTCAGCAGGTTTGTCTGCCTGGAACACAGAGAAGAGCTGGGCAGTGCCAGAGACAAGCACTGCCATGTGTCACCAGCTTCACCCTGACACTGCTGTTTAAACAACATAGCGGGCTGGACCAGCCTTGATGAAGTGCAATACTGAGAGGGAAGGGCTGGCCTCCTGCCCAGACCACGACAATGCAGATTGAATCACTCTTGCATTCCTCCCTGGCTTGACTTTGCACATGCAAAAACCCACCCACAGTGGAGGCTCAGCTATGTGTTCATGCCAAAATAGAGACTGTGGATGAGCAAGACTCCTGACATCTCCTGTCATGTCTTGTGGTTGGGTCAGCTGTGGAGCTCTTTGCTGGCTACCAAACACAGGTCCAGGAATGAATTCTTGTCTCATTGCCTTTAACTGGTGTGTGGGTGTGCACTACAGAAAAAGGCCCTCTTGGTTATGTGTTTTGTGTCAGTTCCATGGGCCTGAATTTCCTCCCTAAGACTTGGAGGAATCCCTCGTTCCATCAATCATTTCTTGATCAATAAGCTCTTTGGAAAGCAAGTACACTTTTCCACCACTTTCACACAATCTGCCTCAGGAGCCTTGACATCTATTAGGACTGTCAGGTGCAATTGTGCTATGAAGAGTCAGGATGGTGTCTGTCTTGTGTTTTCTGGCCATTTGGAAGTGTCAAACCAAGGTATTATTATGGGATTTTTTTTTCTGGGTAAAGAAAAAGAAATGTTGTGTTCAGAGTTTTTCTTATTTTGCCAATATTTTGCAGGAAGACCTGTTTGTAGGACCTAGCTTCTTCATCAAGAAATAAGAGATTTCAGTCATCACCAGTGTAATTTTGCTTTATGAAATCTCTCTCTCTCCTCCTTCCTCTCCTATTGTTTGTGTTTAAATAGATATGCAATCTTTCTTATTTTCTCCTTCCATTATAAAAACCCAAAGTCCAAACCTCTTAGTGACTTGGCAGCTACATTGTTGTACTACATGAGCAAAATGAAATGTAACAAAGGACAATATAAAAGGTTTTGTTGAAAGGTGATGTTAGGGGAAACTTATATGCAAGAGCAGGAAGTAATGACCTCTTGAATGAGGCTGTAAATCAGCAGTTAATTGCAGGTAGATGTTTTATATGGATTGGAGGTGTCACACTGCCCTCTGATAAATCTGAAACAAGTGATCAAGCCTCAGAGCCCTGTTTTCACAAGAAATGTGTGCTGTGAAATCCATGCAGATTAGCACCTCCATCGTTTGCAGCTGGCTCAGAACAGTGTTCTCAGGCAGAGTGGCATAGCCTTACTCTAGTCAAAATGTGGCTGCACTTCAGCTCCTCTTGTCCTGTTCTGCACTGAGTGTAGGTTATAGTTTATTGTGTCTTCCATGCAACTGACCATATGGAAGAGAAGCTGTGCCTTTGAATTATTCAAAAATAAAATAAAATAAAAATTACTCAGACCCACAGATTGTTAATTTGGAGATTTATTCATAGAATGGATCAAACTTATTTTGTAGATTCCTTAAATGCAAAGGAGTACTTGAGGGTGAACTAGGATGTCTGAGGTTTCCCTCAGTTCTTCTGCTGATTTAACATTTTCCCTCATTAAATGAAAAGAAGCCCAAACCAGAGGTCCAGCCATGTCACACTAAAATTGTAAAGACACAGGGCAATCTGTTCTGTGAAGATATTCACCTGTGTAGGTAGGAAAAACTAGAAAGGAAAGGGAGACAAGAAGAAGAGGGAGAAGTTAAGTGGGTGAGCAGCAGTCAGGGTTTTGCTCTTAGGTTTCTGGATTCCAGTTATATGGCCTGTGTGCACTGAGTGTCAAATGAAGTTGTCTGTGTTCTCCTTCACCCTGGGTATTCCCTGACAGGGATCATGCGGAAGCTGATGCAGCAGCTGCTTTGCTGTGTCCATAACTTACATAACTTACAGCTTGCACTTGGGGACCAGCAACTCCTGTGCTCTCATAAAAGGAAAGTTGTCTTGGCCTTGTCATTGGTGGTGGAGACCTTATTCATTTGGCTCAGAAAATGCTACATTTGGGGGAAGCTGGAGGAGATGGGACTGTTCCTTAATTTCACTGCAGTGGTAGAGGGCATAGTTTTTGGCAGGTGGCTGCCAATTTCCACTCCTTCAATTTGAATCTATTACCCCTTGTCCTATCACTGCAGTTCCTAACACAGAGTCCCTCTCCAGCTCCCTTGTAGCCCCTTCAGATACTGATAGGCTACTGTGAGGTCTCCACGCAACTTTCTCTTCTCCAGGCTGAACAGCCCCAACTCCCTCAGCCTGTCTCCATAGAGGAGATGCTCCAGTCCTCTTAGCAACTTTGTGGCCTCCTCTGGACTTGCTCCAACAGTTCCCTGTCCTTCTTATGTTGAGGACACCAGAACTGCATGCAGTATTCCAGGTGGGGTCTCACCAGAGCAGAGTAGAGGCAGGGCAGCAGGTGCTGAGCTGAAGGAAATGTCTCTGCTGTGTTTTTCCTTCGAGGAGATGATTTGACTTTTGCCTCCATCTTCTCCAGTTCAGTTGGGCAGCATGCAGCATTGGAAGGAGGGGAAGCCTCTCTGTTTCACTGTGGCAATCTGCTTCTCCTCTGATGCCATGCACAATGCACAGCATGTAGAACATCCCTCTCTGTTTCTTACATGTCTCCAATCTCCAAGGCTCTCTTCATTATGGTGTCTGAATACAGTGTGATCTTCAGTGTTGTTGTTTTCTTCCCAGGATTCCATAAGGCCAGTACAAGCACATTCTTCAGTTCTAATAATGGGTTATCTGTGTGAACAGTTACTTTTGTCAGCACTTGATATAAGTTGGGCACTTCATATGATGAGAAGAAGACTCTGTTTCAACACTTGGATCTTTCCAACATCCATAACCTTTATAAGGTTATGCTTCAATTTAGGCAAGCTTCCATTTACTTTTCAACAAAGCTGGCTCATCTTTATGATCAAAGTCTGGGGCATCTTTAAAATATGTAATCACAAAGTTGTCTGGCAAAGAAAATCTGTATTACATTAAGGCCTGTAGAAACATGGATTAATAAACAGTCCCTGCCTTGGAGATGTTACAATTCCCTCTGCAAGGACACCACTACAGGGAAAATTAAGTCCCAACAGGGTGGCAAGTGGGATTTGTGTATGAACATGGACATGTTTGGGTGCTCTGCTCCTGAGGAAGTGCATGCTGAGAAAGCTGTATGAAATTACATGTGCATGAGATTTTATTGCTACAGCATTGGAAGAGTAAGTAATGCTGCTGAACATGAATTTGCCCTAGTTGGTTTTTAAGGCAGAATACTTTCAAAGCGATATAACACTTTCTCATAAATATGGGGCTGTAAATCCTTCACTTGAAAAGGGTTCTCATATCCATATTTCAGTCCCAAGGGTGATATTTTCTATGATGTAAAGCTTTTTCTCTTCCATGAGGTTCCCCACATGTCCCATCTGTGATCCCACTTGCTCACAGAAGATGCTTGTGGCATTGTGAAAAGAAACTTTTCCCTGGGAATCATCTCTACTAACATCAATGGCTGTTCTGCGTTTGAATCTGCCTATCCTTGTAAGATGTCTTTGCCAAAGAGGAGATTTTATATGTGTAGAGGGAGTATTGGAGTTGTAACTTCCTGGCACTCAGCTTTGCAGGCAGTTCTAAGAAAATACATCCGTGTGCTTTCACATCGTGAAAATGATGTGGAAAAACTTTGCAACCAATTTGTGTGTGCAGAGAAAATGATTGTGATGGGAAGGTTTAAAAGCAGCAACCCCAGATGATCAGAAATACTCAGTGGATATAGATAGAGGACCTATGGCCTGTTTCAGTTTTCATCTGTTTGTTTTGGAGGGGTTCTTTTTGATTTTTTTTTTTTGGTTGATTGATTGGTTCATTCTTTCTCCTTGAAGGAGCTGGAGGGGTTTATGCTTTTGGCAAAGAGAAAAAAAGGTATCATAAAGTTTGAATTATTTTGTGCACTTGTAAAAAAGTTTGTTCTTTCAGAGTTAGGAAAAGATATGAAGTGCAAGCAAATCTCTGCCTATATTTACATATTTTAAAAACTAGAGCCAACTTTGATTAGAGTCTGAATGAAACGGAATACTTGTCAGGCCTTTTTCTTTCTGCTGGAAATGAAAATAGAAGGATAAGTGATTTGTTTTGAGATAATTAGGGCGATGTAATCAGAGTTACGGTAGCAGTGGGAATCTGAAGTGAAGATCAAAGTGTTTAGGATACTTTAGAAAGGCCCATCAAGATGGTCTTTGCACCAGAGAACTTGCAAAGATGGGCACAATACTCACGGGAAGAATGAAGCTTTTACCATCTGACTCATCATTTCTTGTCAGAAATGGCAATCACTCTGCTAGGTGGAGAAAAGAAGAGAAAGTTCTGCTTGATCATCTGTCTAAGGACTGGTGAAAGATGGTGAAAGGAAATCAGTAATTATAAAGACATTGCTTTTCATGGAAAAATGAAAGACCTCCGAGTGCTGCATCTGACATTCCCATGGACAGGAGCAGCTCTTGTATGTTATGTCCCTATTGCTGGTCTAATCCTCTTCGTGCTGCTAGGAGCATTTTGCCCTGAGGGTCCACCCTGTCACTTCCCCCTGTAGAGCAGCAAAGGACAGTCTCTTACAGCTGTTCATCCAATTAATGCAGGCAATCACTTTTTCTCACAGGGCTCCAGTCCTATGTAGTTTCCAAATGAGGAAACTGGGTGCCAGTTTCAACTATAAATCCAGTAGTCACTGACTTAATGGGAACTGAGCTTATGGCAGAATCAGCTGTTAATAAAGGGTTGATTTCCTCTTCAAATATTTGCATAAGCAGCAGATTTTGCTATGCCATTCTTTGAGATATTTGTCTCTCAGCATGGGTTAAACAATTCAGTATTTCTTATAGGCAAGTAGGGAATGCATGCATAATAAATGTTGATTGTACCAGCAATTATCTGCAAAAAATTTAGAGGAATCTTCTACACTTCTGGAAGGTATCAGATATATTTTACAATACATCCATGGTCAACATTAATTTCATATGACTGTCTGCAAATAGGATTTCCAAGAGTGGGGTAGACTCTAGAGCCCTTTAACTGTCTGTTTGGGTTGGCCCTTTCAGCAGTTCAGCTTTTGAATCCAGCTGCAGGAGGAAGGGGCTTCAATTATCTTTGCTTTGTCCCCTTTGGGGGAAAAATGGCCTGTTGAGGGCTAGCTGCTAACCTATTGCAAAATGACCTGACTCCATTTGCTTTGAGCTTGGGACAATGTAATGCGTTTTGCCTGGACTTTTTTCCATTCAGTGACATTCTCCCATTACCTTTTTGCAATGAAACCACCTCAAACCTAAGAAAGGCACTTAGAATGGAATCTTCCAAATTATTTGGCCTTAGGAAGTTCTGTGGGATAATAATGTTGGTAGATGTGATCTACATGTGTTGTGCCTGTCTCATTCAGAAAGGGGAGAAGAAAGGAGGGAGTTCCCACTTAGATAGAGGCTGTGACATCATCTTTCAGTATGATGTTTTTTCCTTGCTTTTGACATTCAAGCATTTAAGAGGAAATCCATTACATCCTTTCTTCTGAGACTGAATAGCAGAAGGAGGACAGAAACTGGCATGTTTTCATGAGAAAAATAGTTTTAAATAATCTCTTCCACTTTTATTCTAGAGATGAGCCTGTTTACATCAGGGAATGGTCAGAAAAAAGCAAATTCAGGCTGAAATGGGATATTTATTTCATAGTCACTGCATAGACATGAAGAATTACAAAGTGGATGATTTGTGTCTGCCTATGTCTTTGCCAGAGACAGGCAGGAGCTTTTTTACTGCATTTGCAGGACTTGCTTGGAAAACTCAAACCTGTTACTTTGCAAACCTGTCTGTGGTACTCAGTCTGTTGTGGAGACAATGAAGGTGTTGGGACAGTCCCTTACTCTATCCACACTATCAAGCTGCAACATGGGGCAGTTTGTGCGGTGAACTGTGTGTGAAATGTGTTCAAGTGGCTAAAGGCACTCACAGCAATGCCACCATTTATATTTCAGACAGATCAAAATTTCTGCCATTAAAGAATGTACAGGGAGAGATGTTTGTCACTGCTGTGCCCTCCCTGCAAAATATATCTGTGAGTACCATAACCCAAATGACCTGCATCTCACTTACAGCAAGGACTTGCCCTTATCCAAGGCATTGTTGATATTGTTAAAGCTGCCAGTCCCCACTAGGTGTGAACAAAACAATGCTAGGGTGAAAAAACATGGGTCTAATTTAGGAGGCAAAGTACTCCTGTATCAGTGAAGACCACTTTTTTATTGGCATTGACACGACTGTCTAAGCAAAATGTCTCTTCTGGTTTTCCCAAGTTCACTGATAAAATTACGGTAGTAGAACTTCAGAGCCTTCATGTGGGCCACATATACAATTCCTCTTTTTGGTTTCCTCTGTGATCCAAAGGGTGCTAGAAGATTTTCTTGTCAAAGCAAATCCATACAAATGTTTTCAAGATCCAATTACATACACTGTTTGCTAATTTGTTTCCCTGCAGGAAGTTTTTACTTCCAAAGTACCTGACCAGTGAGTGCTCAGATGTCAGAAAAAGAGATCTCAGGAATTCATGTGCCATGGTGGGAGCAGGGGGATCTCTTCTGAGGAACTCCACTGGGAGAGAGGCAGAAGCTGTATAGGGATCCCTAGAGCAAGAAGATGCATTGCCTGAAGAAATGGCAAGTAAGGAAAACAGATGAGCATCAAGCTGCATAGCAGCTGCAGAAAGCAGAGTGCCAAGGGCTTAGACTGTGATCTCCTACCACACGTGTCCCAGTGCCCAGATGCTTAGATGCATCTGGGTTCCCAGCACATATATTTGCATAGAAGTGAAGAAAATAAGCCACTCAAATGAAACTTAAGGGCATAATTGGAATTATTTTCCTATATACGTGAAGCAAGTACAAGACAGTTGTTTGCTTTTAGTTTTAACTCAGCTATGAAGAAAAAGTGTGCTATGAAAATCATGTTGTAGCTTTTATATTTAGCCCTAATTGTGGCTCCATATATATAGAAATGTTATGAAACCACAGCACATCTTCCAAGTAATGTAAATTGTGAATTACAGGCTCCTGCTCAGTGTGCTTTGAAGATTTTCTAGTTTGTGTACAGATCTTCCACTTCCTGTTGAAAACAGCAAAAGACATGTCTGTGAAGTCAGATCAATCCTTCTGTATTTTAATTAGATATCACCATTTGGGATTTCAGTTGTTTGCATCTGTGGAATAATTTACAGCAACAGTAGATCTGTAACACAATCCTGCCTAGTCTCATTGTGGTCACAGTTAATGATTTCCGTGCTCTCTGAAAGGGTTTTGGGGTAGGGGTGTTTGAAGCTTTAAAAAAATAAATGCCCAAATTAATTAGGATCGAGTATTTTTCACAGAGTTGTTAAAAGGCAGATCACTCAAAAGCATGCAAGCGATGTAGGGAGCCAAGTGTAGTCACAGTGATGATGCCCCAGATTGTGTAAAGCTGCTGTGGAGACCTGAAAGCTTTTCTAACTTCGTGAAGAAGACTTTGTGTTTTTGAAGTGTGTTGAAATCAAAGCTCCCTGAAGTAAAGATGAATCTAAACATATTACAAGTAGCCCTCTCATAGCCCAAAGCCAACATACTTATACCAGTGCTGAACATATAAACCCATGCCTCCCTCCCTGTGCAGCAACAATGGCCAGGCTACAGAATTGTGGGATCATTTCCTTCTTTTCATAGAAGTTTAAGAATGGATGGAGAATTTGTGTCAGGATCCTCTGACTGGCTTGTTAATTTTTTTTGCATTCTAAAAACATAGTGGCCTTTTCTATTTCTTTTGTGAATTTTCTGGCCATATTATGCTCTTGCTGTTACTCTCTTTCTCTGCCTTTCTGCTTCAAGTTTGGAGCTCCAAGGCTTTCTTTTGGGTTTTATCAAATTACATGCTGAAGAAAGGCATACATTTCAGAAACAGATGGATTTAATGTGCATGAAAATACATGCCTTTTAAAGAAACTAAATTAGTAGTTCCACTTCTACCCCTTTTTATTGAAGACAGAGCTCTGAGAGATCTCTGGTCTGAAGCATAACTTTACAAACATCAGCAAAATGAGATTTATTTGCATGGAAATTTAACAGAATATCAGAAAAACCATTAACAACACCAAATCTGATGGTTCCTAGTAGACATGAAGGGAGTTGGGACAGTACTAATAAAAAATATGTATGTATGTAAGGCTTTATTAATCCATAACCACTGGGCATTTCAAGGCTTTTATTCACTATATATATTGAGTGCCTCTGCAAATTCACAGCCACCCATGTCTCTAAATATTTTTCTTACAATGAAGTTAACTGAGAACAAGAACTTTTTTAGCAGCTAATTAGTGTTAATTGCTTTCCAAGGTGTGGTGCCTTTCCTTATGAACCAAAAACCAAAAGAAAGACCAGATCTTTTTTTTTTTTTTTTTTTTTTTTAGTAATATATGCATTAGCTCCAACAAAAGTGCATTACACAGAAAAGGTGAAGCTGTTCATTTGCCTAGTCATGGTTCACCAAGTATTGCCTTTGCCTCGCTGCAGAGGAACCTGCTCTATGTTGGCCGAATCTGAAAAGAGATGGGTAAAATTGCTATGGGAATATGGGACAGAGGAAGTTGTGAACATTTTCCATGGGACAGTGCATAGGACAGGGCCAAGTCTCCTGTGGATGTGACTCTTTAATTGTATGTATGTGTATGTGCCTGGAGTACAAACACTCTGTTGAAATAACTCCGAGTGACCTGACTGCACTTTGTGATTTTTCTGGACCAGAAGAAAATGGCAAAATGCAAATAATACTTTATCCCACCAGGACTGACTAGGGATTGCTTAGACACCTGATTATGCCTATGATCCAGCAAGCCACTTAATTATATTCCTGACCATTAACACAGAATCAAGTCCACCCTGTTTTTTCAAGTCCATCCAAGTCTTTCAATGAATAGGACTCGACTGCTGAACAGGCTTGGAGCTGCACACATGCTTTGGGACTTTGCTGAGCCTGTGCCCAGCCAGTTGGGTTTGTAGAAGTGCTCAGCACCTCCCTACTCCCTCATTCCTGGAGGCTCTGATTTGGAAAGGAATTCTTTAAAGGAAGCACTTAGGTACATGCTTATGAGTTTTCTTGACCAGTAACACATGGAGATTGGCCCAAAATTGTGCTTTATCAAAATAAGCTGCTTCCTCAATGGGAGCAGTGGAATCAGACCATCAAAGAAGAAAATAATAGTTGACATAAACATTCATTCTTCCTTATAGAAAGCAAACAGTTTCTCTCAGAAGTATCTGGAGCTCTGTTAGCAATTGATGAACACCAAACATGTGACAAGTCAGTTCAAACTAGCAGCAAAAATCATGCACTCAGCTGTGCTGTCTGATTTCCCTGATGCAGCAAAACAGGATGTGGCACACAAGTTAGTTTTCTTTTACCAATCCCTCTGCCAGTAAATGGCCACATTCCAAGAAAGTATAGACACAACCCCCAGCTGAAATTAAATGCTAATTTTTAGTATGTTTAAGAGTCTTAATAAAGTTTTTCAGACCATCAGCTAATCTTCAAACTGAAAAGACTTTTATTTTAAGTTTTCCTGAATTGGATCATCCATCTCTAATATGTATTCTAATGATCTCAAGGACTATTTGAATTTAGGGCTTTTTTTTTTAATACTTCCTCTCTCCACTTGCGATTAGATGATTCAGTATTTTGAATGAATGCAGCTGATCTAGCCACACTTTGCTACATGAATGTGCAGAACTGGCATTAATTTGCATTCTTTATTTTTACACAATGTTTTAAATGGTATATAGCTGGGAATTAGTTGTTTTGCATTTTGTCTGCAGCTATTGCAACTCCATACTTCTCCCTTTCCACCTCCACCTGCAGCTTACCCCAAAATATGTCAGAATCAGAGTGTTGACTTGCTGCTGCTGGCAGGAATATTTTATGAGTCCTGGGCTGAAGACTAGAATCCCAAGAGACCTGAAAAAACTGCTGTGATGAATCATGAAACAGTTATGTACTCCTTATAGCCATACATTTTGTTTAACAACTCTCCACCAGATAACCTGGTTATCCATTACTTTACTGGGTCCCAGGCCCTTGGTAACTAATATAAATGTAATATAAACATAGTCATAGGCTCCAACGAACCAACTAGTTACTTTTAAGAGGAAGACTGGGTGTGGAGTGGTGCATGATAGGGAATGTTCCTTGTAGATAGTACAGTTGGGACACAGCAGGTTTACCTCTCTTCATTCCCATGGTACTTCACTGTTAGCCCAGAGGGCTTTGCCATCTAACATGTTCGTGGTATGCTATTAAAAAAAGTATTGTTGTGAAGCGAAATCTCCATGGTTAAACAGGTCTTGATACTTATAAATCATGAGGAAATTATTAGCTTAGGGCTGTGGGGAGGAAGATGACAGTGGAACTTGCTGAGCTCCTTTGGGACAGGTTGAGGTCCTGGTGCACTCTGCACACTCATTGCTGGAGCACAGTGTGCTTTCGCAGGGGAAGGGCTAAGTGCCACAGGAACACTGTACAAATTTACTGGGAGGAAGGCAAACAAAGAAGTCAAGAGATGTACATAGGTGATAACAAGGTAAATATTAGAAAAGTTGGCCTGTATTATACTAATATAATAGGATATCAGCAAGGAACAAATAGTCAGCATTCATGGCTGGTTAGGCTGAGAACAGTACCAGTCTGGGCTGATAACACTCCAGTGTGTTGTTGGTACAACTGAGACTAAGAGTGAGGCATTCAAAGGCATATAAGAAGACTGAAATGTCAAGATCTCTCACTTTTTTGCTTTTTCCATTTGCATGGGGCAGCTCTCACATTCATGGCAGAAAGAACTGTGGCAGCAGTATGAATGCAAAGGCAAAGACCTCTCCAATTCTCCCCTTCCCATTTAGAGGTCCTTCACCTTGAGAACATCGTGGCTTGGTGAGTCAGGGAGTTACCAGAGCCATATCACCCATCTTTTACTCATACAAAAGTCTGATTTTCCTCATACCTGAACTATGGATGTTAATTGAGGTATCCACCAATTTCAGTTGGATATGAACTGGGTTCTGATGTGGAAGAGGCATAATTTTTGATATTTTGGTCTTAAATAATGCTCTGAAAGGGGAGCTGCTTTAATCTCCATTCCCTCAAAATCTCTTTTCACCCATGGACCAGAATCTCCCATGCTGTGACTATGGGAGACTTGCAGCCTTCCCTTCTGTACATTATATGATGATAAATTACAGGAGAGAGATAGACATCCTTTTCCTGTGTTTTTCCTAGGAACACTAACACACTTGAAGGCCATGTCAAAGGGTAATAATTGATCATCAATTTACACAGCGGTGGATAATATTGTCTTAAAACTGCTGGTATCCCTTAACATATTACATGAACACGGAGGGTTAGCAGAACTGGAGGGAAAGACTAGAAAGGTGTGTTACAGTGGTTGAAACACTAGATTATCAACTTCTCACTCAATGGCCAAGCTGGAAATTCAGATCAGGAAGAAGTCCCATCTCTGTTGATGTCAGTGAGGGGTTTGGCATTGACTTCATTCCAAAACCTCATAGGAGCTCAAACTCTTACCTGAGGTTGTCTTGGATGCTCATTCATGTTGTAGTGAGAGGAAAACAGACATATATTAACAAATCTTTGCCAAGTCAGCAAAGGATAAAGTGGGGTTTTTTTAAATGTCATACTCGTCTGGAGCAAGAAAGTCTCCTTACTATGGTTTTGGTGGTTTCCAACAAACATTAATTTTCTAAACCAGTATTTGTTACTTAGTGCTGAACAAATTGCTGTCTTTGGTTTTGTGTTCCATAGCATTATAGGAATAGATTAAAAAATTTCTGTTTTACAGCAAATTTTTATGTCAGATTCCAAATAATTCCCTTAACTTCTGGATTTTTGCACTGGTGAATGTATTGGTTGGGGAGGGCAGAAAGGAGCTAATAAAATATTCTTGGAACAGATTGTGAATAACCTCACTGAATTATATGCATTGAAGTTTCCTTTACAACACGATTTGCTTCCTTACAATATTTCTAATTCTGTGTGCAGTATGTTCACTTTTGTTTTCCTAATGAGACCAAGTGAGAAAATCAGATGATAAATAATCTCCTTCCTATTTGTGTTCCTGTGCCAGAGTTTTACAATATAAATGACTTTGGGTCTAGGGACACAGAACTTTCTTTAGCAATGCAGAAGAGCTTAAAAATCTCCTCCCTTGTGCTCCAGTGGTCTATTAGACCTATCCTTCCATTGGTGGCAGTATTCCTCATAGAATTCTGGTCTATATGGATGTGCAGAGTTAGCTGCAGAATAGAACTGGAGCAAGAGATAAATTCAGGTCTGCAGTGAGAGACAGAGAAGTGTTTCAGAACTACTAATGTGATTTCTCCTTCTGCAGTACATCCCATGTTCGTGACATGTTCATACGTCTCTCTAGGGAAGGGATTTTGTGAAGGGTTGAGACATGTGACACCTTAGTCATTTGCCTTGTGGTACCTAGAAGTCATTTCTTTTTTTTTTTAAAAATATAAATCCAAAAAATCAAAACAAACTATTCCTTACTTTCAGAGCATCTCATGAAGACTCAAGCTCCAGCATACATAAAGCAAGAACAGAGATCCAGGACTTCCCTTCAGAGCTGGAGTTTTTCAGTTGCCCATTCCCTTGACCTTAGTAAAGCTATAAAATAATTGTGCCTCAAGTCCACTATAAGTGACTACAATAAGCTTCTAAATTTAACAAAATATTTTAATTTTTTGATTTGTTTTTGATTTATTCTTGGGACATAGATGTCTTTGTTTGCCCAAACAGCAATTTTGAAAAAAAATGCCTTGCAGCAAAGCCTGATAGGGACAGCTTCATCCTGCCTTTCCTGTTTTGAAGCAAACTGTACAGACTCAAACAGATTTGAGGTATCTGGATAAGCCACAGTGCAAACCCTTTCCTCATCCTGCCTTTATCCTCTTTCATCTGGTAATCAACTTCAAACAAAATGCAACTCTTCTGCTCCCTGTGCTTCAGCTTGTTCATCTGAGAAGTCACCCATAAATATAGCAAAACCTGTACCTCAGAGAATCTGTGGAAGCAAGTTTGCAAAGTGCCATGAACTCTTGGACTGAAGTAGAAGCACTCAGGAAACACTGGTGCTCTTGGGCAACTCTTCGAAGGCTAACAAACGTGATGTTACTGAAAGAGAACAACCCAATCTATTGTTCTGAGTGCAATGATTGATGTCAAACAGCAATTTTCTTTTAGCAGCCATTCGCTTCATGTGTGAGATCATTGCTAAGTCTGAACAGCATGAGTCTGTTTTGGGATAGTTCTGTGCAAGTATTCTTACAGTCCTTTGACCAGACTCTATCACAGATACTCCTTGATTCCCATCTCACACTTCTGTGACAGGTGACAATAGTTTCTGGAGAGAAGGAAGGCAGTGTTTTACAAGTTTTACAAGTTAGGAACTGCAATGATAGAACGAGGGGCAATGACTTCAAAGTGAAGGAGGGAAAAGTCTAGGTTCGCTGTGAGAAAAACCTTTTTTTACTCTAAGGGTGGTGAGAGAGTGGCATAGGTTGCCCAGGGAGGCTGTGGCTGCCCCAGCCCTGGCAGTGTTCAAGACCAGGCTGGATGAGCCTTGAGCAACCTGATCTAGTGAGGAGGTGTCCCTGCCCAGGGCAGGGGGTTGGGACTAGATGATCTGTAAGGCCCATTCCAACCCTTAAATTCTATGATTCTATGATTCTAATCCTGACAATCAGATAGGAAGTCTATATATCAATATAAATATCAATATTAGGCTATATTAATATCAAAGACAGTACAACCAGAAGGAAGACTGAAATAGGCACATTACATAGACAACATGTGCTGTTCTTTTAAAAGTGATAATAGATGAGCCATTTAATAAGGAAATCACTGAACTTTTCTGTAGCTGCAGGCAGGAAAAAAGTAATGGGCAAATTTGACTTTTCCCTGTACCTCTCTGTTCTTTCTGTCTTCCTTAGCAGAATCACAGGGAAATGAAAAATGTTTTAAAACAGTTGAAAAACAGGGATTTGGAAAAATATATAATACATTCTAAAAAACCCCCAAATCATAGTCTCCAAGCTGAAGAATTGTGGCTTCATCAATATAACGTGTTCAAAAACATTATGGTGAGAGGTTTTCTTTGTTGATGTTGATTTAATATTCCTTTTCCTTTTCAAATTAAGAAAACGTGGCAAGCGAGATTGCCTGAAGTTTTTTTATACTATTCTTGCTTGTGTTAAGTATTCTGTCCTTCTGGGAAAATGATCACACAACTAGATTTGTAACTGACATAAATCAGTACAAGGGTTTCTTTAATCCTCTCTTGAGAATGATTTTCTAGTGAGGAGTGTTAGTCCCACTCTGAAGACTGGAATAGCGGTCGGTGGGCACAACGTCAGATGGGATAAGATGAGACCTTCGAGTGTACAACAAGGTACGTATAAAGCTGAGTTCTTGCTAAAGATACATTTTATAACGTAATCTTATTTTGCAGTATTAAAATTGTGGTGGTTTTCCCCTTCATCAGTAGCCAAGGGAACAAAATCCAAACTTTTCCCACTGAGATGGTCTGACATGAGACCACTGAAACCTTGGTTGTGTATCAGAGGAATGCAGTCCAGTTGCTCTGTGTTCTGCCCTTCCTCATGGTCTGGGTCCCCAGCCAGGCTGTCTCTGCTGGGCTCAGCTGCCCAGGACATCATGATGTCCTGAGGGATGGGAAGTGGGGTCTGGCAGGTGACTAGCACAGAGGGAAGAGAAGGAACTTAATATGCACTGATTACAGATCCTGTCAACCCTGATGGCTGAAACAGATAGAGAAACAAATTCTTCTCCTGACCAAAATCAAAATAATTCTGAATTTTTGAATCTGAGCCTCTTCTGTCCAAGCTGAGTGAGAAGGAACTGAGGAAGGACAACTTCCTGAGCTACACACTGAAATAAGGAGACTGTATGTATATCCTTTATGTGGAAAGCAGTTCTTTCTTCAAAAAGTGTGTATGAGGTCACTTTCAATTGGAAAATGGGAACCTGGTGGCTAGAGAGCAATTATGAAAGGTATTTTGTATGCAGGAAAGCTCCAAGATCCAGAATTGTTTTACTCCCAAGTGCTGTGAAATGAAAAATTTCTCTGAAAGCAAAAGAGCTCTCTCTGCTTGCTTACTTATTTTTTAGCTCTTAACATTAAATAGTATCAAGGAACATCCTTTGTGTGAAGGATGCCAAAACCTTTCATCTTTTCCATGCAGCTAGGTGATTACAGACTCTAGTGATTGATTTTGTGGACTTTCTCCTCACCAAGATGAGGAAATAGAGTTGACAGATTCGCCTGCAAGTTATGTTAAAAAAAATTTATGTTTAAAAAGAGTTGTCTTGTTCTTTTCAGAGGCATTTTGTTTCCAGAATGTCTATCAGATGTTACTTTAGCTTGCACATTGGTTTATCTGCTCCTGTGGCTTCCTAGCATTGAATTTTACACTGAGAAGTTGGTTTCCAATGCATATCTATCATTCTGTCTTCCTTCATCTGGTTCTTTTCCCATTAAAATTTGCCATGAAACTTTTTTTTGTGGAGCAACTTTTCTGCTATGCATAGAGAAAGTATAATATCCATGACACAAAATTTCAGAGTTAATGCTTTTCTAAGCATTGCTGAAATGTCATTTATGCAATGTATGCACAAAATCTTGTTTTGAGTACAGTTTAATCTTGATATTCAATATGCAAAATTTTCTTCTGGGTGTCATGAACTGACAATTTGAGTAAGTCAGTCTTCTGTGTGAAACAACGCTGACTTGGGACTGAGCCTCTGGAATCTTCCAGATATGACTGTTTTCTTTTCTTTTTAGTGCTGTTGGTGGAGTTATTCAGCTGATGAAGATGCTCTTACCAACATTTTCAAGGTAGAAGCTGTTTGAACTCTCTTCTATTGAAATCTTCCTTCAAAAATTAGTTTCAGTGTTGTGTTGAAGATTCTGTTCTGGGATGGGAAATGACATTTTGAGAAGGAAGGGTGGGACACAAGTGTGGAAATTTTCAAACACACCTGGAAGTCAGTGGGTTTCAGAGTACCTTAAGTACTTCTAAAAGATCCCACCCAAATTGCAGTTGCAATCTCTGGAGGATGTTTGCTTTTCTGTTACTAAGGGCAACATGTTTTACATCCATAGAACTGACTAGTCCAAAAATGTCATTTCAGAAATTGTAGCAATTTCTTTTGCATCTCATTTTCGTTATGGGCTTAATTTGTTTCACCTCTGTGGCTTTCTGAAGTCTTTATAATTAGGAATCTCCTGATGTACTGATACATATGTGATGATGTAGATTTCCATCAGCACAGGAGTTTGCAGAACTCTTTGTTGATTCTGTTACCTTCCTGAATGTTTCTAACATTCACGGAGCTATAAGACCAGGAGGGACCTTTATAACTACATAACAACAGGCTATAAAACTGCCTCCAGCTCAGCACTGCAATTTGTAATTGAACAAGGCTGAGCGAATTGAACTGTGCATATCTCTTTGACAGACAGTCCACTCTGATTTGAAGGCACTGATGGATGGAGAATTATTTGCAATGGCAAATCACAGGCTGAGGATAATGACTTTCCCAAGCACAGTACCCTGGCTCCACAATCTTTTTTGTACTGGTGTGTTCCTGGTGTCATTTACACCAAGAGTTTCACTGTTAGCCTACACCTGGGAAATGTCCATATGGCTGGTTAGGGCTCTGGAGGGATGGTTCTGTGGATCTTGTTGCATTTGCTAATGTATCATGTATTTGATGGATTGAGGCACAAATTATATCTGGACCTCAATCTCTGTCTGAGGAAAGTTTGTTTGCAGTAAGGCTATAGTATAGCTATATCCTAAACTCAACTTTCAGGCTCCAGGAGCATTGTTAGAAATACTGTGATCCCAAGAGACACAATCATTTGTTCTTTTGTATAAACTCACTCTTCTGAATTGAGGTTGAACAAACTGTTTTGGCAGGCTGACTGTGTACCAGCAAGCTATAGGCCAGATGTAATATCATCTCTTACTCTGCAAGCTTTATGCCTAATGTAGGAACAAGTCTAGAGGAGGCCATGAAGTTGATAAGAGTACTGGAGCATCTCCTCTATGAAGACAGGCTGAGGGAGTTGGGGCTGTTCAGCCTGGAGAAGATAAGACTGTGTGCAGACCTCAGAGCAACTTTGCAGTGTCTGAAGGGGCTACAAGGAGCTAGAGAGGGACTCTGTGTTAGGAACTGCAATGATAGGACATGTGGTAATGGGTTCAAACTGAAGGGAAGTTTAGGTTAGACATCAGAAAAAGGCTTCTCCTGTAAGGGTGGTGAGACACTGGCACAGGTTGCCCAGGGAGGTAGTAAATGCCCCAACCCTGGCAATGTTCAAAGCCAGGTTGGATAAAGCCTCAAGTAACCTGGTCTGGTTGGAGATGTCCCTGCCCAGGGCAGGAGGTTGAGACTAGATAATCTGTAAGGTCCTTTCCAACCCCTAAAATTCTATGGTTCTATGATAATCACCTGTTAATGTCTCCTTCCATGGCCAGCTTGTGAACAGCAAGACCTTTATCTTACGTACTGAGCTTATCCATCTAAAATGTGGTGTTCTTGTACTTGCTGTGGGTGAGGCCACCATAGGCAGAGGTAGTAAATCCACCTGTGGGATCACTGCATACAGGGCTGCGTTGGAAAGGTGGTAGGCAGTGACACGCATTGCTTCATCTCTGTGACAAAGTGTGTCTCTTGATCAGGGCACTGGGATGGACAACAATTAAAAGAAATAATGTCTAAACCTGCCATAGTTCTTCCCTGAATGTAGAAGAGGATCCTTTTTGTGACTTTGGGGAGATGCACATTCCCTATGCATCGAAAGTGGATGAATGTACTGTGTATGCCTGTACAGAGCTTAGATTCATTCTCTGGGATGTTTGGCAATGAGAAGTCAAGGCAAGAGGAGCAGCATGATTGCTGAAGTTATACACCAGTTCTGTAGTGCTGTTCCATTTCTGCGGAGTGGGATTCTACAGAGAAGTGTTATTTTCTATGGGGAATTAAACAAGGATTTACTTCTGGGTCAGAAATTCTGTCTTGAAGGCTTTGTAGGTCCTTCTTTGCACAAGATGAAGGTATGAAAAACTCAGAGAGTGATAATTGGAATTTAGCAATGGAAGCAAAGGAACAATTCAATATAAGGGGTATTTCACAGAGGAGCTGAGGTACAAAAATGCAACGTGAGACTGTAGTACAGAAACAATTCAAAAAACAAGAGGAGTAAAGGAATATAGGGGATAAACAGCACACACTACCTTATCCTTGTGTCCTCCAGTAACTAGATACTTGATTAATTTGTTCACTATAGGCTGTGGCTCTAAGTCTTTATGTATAATTTGCGCGAAAATTAGAACCTTTCCAGTTTACACAGCACATGAAGATCTAGGAGTCATTTTAAGCGTGTTTATAGGTCTGAGAGATAATTTTGCAGAACAAATACAGGAATGAGGGAGAAAACAAGTCAAAAAATCTGTGTACTTGCAAAGTGTAAAAGTGGGGTTGGCTGGGCAAGAAAGGCATATCCTTCCATTTCATTTTGCATGGCGTGTGGCCACTTGCTTTGTCACTTGCTGTTACTGAACAAACCTTGGACATCTGCCTTGAAATGCTTGAAGCTGCTGTTGTCTTTCAGCTGAGGGAAAGATCCCTCTGGTCTTCTTCAGGATGTCTGATCACTTGTGCTATGAATGCAGAGGTTAAATTACCATCTGTGGAGGTGGCTGAATTTTCAGGCAAGGGTGAGGCCAATTCCACTGTGCCCCTGAGAATCAAGGAATGGACTCAGGTGAGCCCTTTTACATACAATGTGTTAAAGGGAATGAGAAGTAAACAGGCAGAATTGCTTCAACTTTATTCAAAGCTGTGTTAAGAAAACAATCTCGTCTGTTCAATAATTTTCTTTAGGGGGAACTTCTGAACAGCCACACAAAGGAAGTGTGAATTAAATGATTTTCTCTATACTGACACACTGATGTGCACTTGAAGTTGTGTTTTTAATTCATAGTGTAAATTAAATTCTTCTTTAAACCATTTCTACTGAAATAACTCAGAAAACACACATGAAACTCATCTGGTTTTAATTCCCTGTGGACTGCAAATTCATAAGTGCATAATGTTTTAAGTTTCTTTTTATTGGTTAATCTGTTGGGCCAACTCAGTCTAGTCTAATTTGTACCAAAAACACTGAAATGTACAATTTTGGCATATGCTTGATATGATTCTTCCTTGAAACACAGTGGGGTTTTGACCAGGATGCCAAAGAAATTGAATTAATTCAAACTGTGGAAGACTTAGTGGTGAAAGCAAAAAGTAATAGAAAATATTTGCAAAGATTGGCCTTTCCCTCCTCTCTTTCTTGCCTGCCAAAGAACTGTAAGTCCCAGCTAGCCCTTTCCAAAGGGGATTGTCAGGACAAATCACCCAAACTAAATACCAAGTACTGCCACCTCCTTGCTCTCTGCCCTTAATAGATCTCCAGCAAAGGAAACTCTGACCATACCATTTCCTTTTTTAACACAAAAATAAACATACTAGATGGTTTTGAGGCCTCCAGTGCCCAAAACTGATCACCCTATCTAATTCCTTACAGTCCCCCAAACTTCTGTTTTTTTATTTATAGAATTTGATTATTTAATGCTCTTCACACACATCTTTCTCCTCCTGCCCTTAAGTTTGCTCTCAGAAAGTCGTGTTTGGTCACTAAATCACAGAATCATAGAATTTAGGGGTTGGAATGTCCTTAATGATCATTTAGTCCCAACCCCCTGCCATGGGCAGGGACACCTCCCACCAGAACAGGATGCTCAAGTCTCCATCCAACCTGGTCTTGAACACCACCAGGGTTGGGACAAAGTCAGTTGTGACTTTCTACATTGCATGCAAGAGTAAAAATAATTCACAGAACTATTAAAGGAAATGTGAAGTGGGGCTGAGTTGCACAGGAATCCAGAACCACTGTTGTGTGGGATGCTAATGAGCAGGATGCTTTAGGATGTGATGGGAGGTCCTTCTGTTGCCAGCTAAGGTGAAGGTTGCTTGGGGAAAACAAAGGATATTCTGGCAGTTAAAGTAAAGTGGGGGCTGAGCTGTGGAGGTCTGGCTCTGATTCCCAATATATTCATGGGTTTTCTATGTGGCCTCAAATGGTGTAATTGCTTGGAACTTCAGCTGTCCATAAATAATGACAGTTTTTGCTGTTATGTACTGCCCATGCTGCCTGTTTGGAGTATAAATGCTTTGTTGCTCAGATCATTTTCCAAGCACACTGTGATACGTAGGTATCTCATACCAGGGATCCTGTCAGGAGCTGATGCTGACAACAGACCTGGGTAGCAAAAGGTCTGTTTACTTCTGTGTTCAGGATCTGTTAAGCAGTTAACATTGCTCTTGAAACTGCTACCTGATGAAAATACCTCCTTGTCTATAGAGAGCAAACCTTACTCTTGCTCAAACACAAGGATCTGAACTATGCTTTACAGACCAGAACTCAAGGTTACCTGCTTTCAGGAATTTCCTGTGTTTCCCTTTGTTCTTTCATTTTCCTTTGTTCTTTCTTTCTCCTTTAGCACCTTTTTTGTGTACTATTAAAATTCTGACTGTGTGGTAAATGCCACAATTAATACCACAGGTTGATGATCTGCCCAAGTGTTAAACATTAAATGAAATATGTAATAAGTATGTTTATTTTCCCTTTTTTGTTTGGACACAACTTTTTTTTTTTCAATTTCCAGTATGAAGAGTTGTGAACTGCCAGACCAAGAGAACAATAGACCTTTGCTTAGACCTTCTATAATGTGAGATGGCTCCCTAGCATTAAATCCATTTGTTTTTTTCTTGTGATTAAGACAGATTCAGGAATGAACTAGCTGGCCTATCAGGAAATAAATTGCTCCCTTTTTAGTTGCATTATCTTTCATGTGGTTTTTACACTGACATAACTCTAGACTTCAGTATTTTTATTCCTGATTCACCAGCAAAGTACATGAGGAAAAGTTCAAGTTCAAAATGTTCTAGAGGAAATTTCACCTTATCAGTTCAACATGATACCCTGATTTCAACACAAGCAGCATTTTCCTGACTGTACTTCACATATCCTTAAAAGTACTGTTCCTGTCCTCAGATGATCTTTGACAGAGTTAAAAAAAGGTAGGACAGGGCTACAGGAGAGATGTGCCATTAGAGTCAAAGGTCCCTTTGGCCTTTACTGTCCTTTAGGTTAATGGGACACAAGTTTAGATACAGGATTTGTTCCTTCTAGCCCTTTAATAATCTACAAATCAAGATCATAGGATTCTAGACTAGAAAAGTGTAAACTTCACACAGTTTTCCATATTGTGTTCTTCAGTAGCATCATTCCCATCACCTAAAGGAACCAATTACTAGTCTACAGCCCTTGGGTCCAAGAAACAGTTTGAGAAACAGAGCCAACTTGGGCACAGCTGGGTGACAAATGAAGTCTGTTTTATGCCAGCCTCCTATGGGAGACTTGAAGAAAAAATATGATGACCTGCCTGTACTGTTAAGGAAAATAGAAGCTGTGATTGACCTCATACACTAAGAAATGACAGGCCATATTTCACAGCAGAGACGTAATGATGAGTCTTGAAACAACTTTTCAATATCTGAAGGGCCTACAAGGAGCCAGAGAGGTGCTCTGTGTTAGGAACTGCAGTGATAGGACAAGGAGTAATGGGTTCAAACTGAAGGAGGGAAAGTCTAGGTGAGATGTGAGAAAATGTTTTTCCTGTGAGGGTGTTGAGACACTGTCCCAGGTTGCCCAGGGATGTGGTGGCTGCCCCAACCTTGGTGATGTTCAAGGCCAGGCTGGATGAGCCTTGAGCAACCTGATCTAATGAGGAGGTGTCCCTGCCCAGGGCAGGGGAGTTGGGACTAGATGGTCTGTGAGGTCCATTACAACCCCTAAATTCTATGATTCTATGATTCTATGTCCCAATGATGTCTGTGATAACAGAAGCTCCGGGAGGTCTGTCCTGTGACTTTGAGCAGAATAACACCGTGCACCATCGAACTAATAGCAGTGTGGTTTAGCCTGCCTGCTCCTTATGCAGGGATTCATTTGTTTGCACTGTGTCAGAAGCCCTTACCCTACATCAATAATCCTGTACTCTGCTGCCACTCCTATTCTTTCAGATTTAAGGACTTTAACACTTGAGGTTTTTTATGGGTGACTCTTTCCTTATAAATGTTTATGAAACAGACAGCACTCCATATGTCATTAAAATGAAATTGTTTGATCATACTGCCTAGTACTTTTTTCTTCCCATCTTGTCCTTGGCTCAGGACTCACTCTTTTGTCTGTCTGCCCAGGTTGAGGGTGGGACAAGGTTATTGTGAAATCAGCAGTGACATTTCAGGGCTGCTAAAGTGAGTGGATTAGAGACATCTGTCAGGCACGGTAATAATGGCTGGATTACTACTAATAATTTAAACCAGGTAGTGACATTTACCAGCATAGCAAGTGTACTCTCAGTATTTATTTTGGTAAATCTACTTCACCAAAGAAAAATATGAGGATTTCTAAGCTAAATTCCCACCTTTGCTTGACTATGACTCTGATGTTGGACTCTGATAAGGGCAGGTCCATATTGCTTCTGAAGAGCTTTAATGAGCTTCCTCAAATGTTACCAAATCCATAAAACTCCACTTAGAAGGTTGTGAAATTCTATTTAACTCTTGTCATGTAAATTGCATTGATAAAACTTGCTTTGACCTACTTAGAAGAGGAGAGTTATGTCTTGATATTTGGGAAAATCATTCTGAGCTAGTCTTGGAAGAGGTCTGAGAGGACAGACTTCTGTCTGACACACTGCAGAGGCACACTGCCTAGGGGCACCACTGCTTGAAACAATACATGCTTTGCCTTACAGACCCTTGATTTTCAGGAACACCAGGGTGGGTAACATTGATAACAAATTCCCAGAGACCTTTTCAGCACATGCTGAGAGGCTCATGAATACTTCTTAGGCTTTGGGCCTGTCTTACAACAGCATGTAGTGATAAGACAAGGGGGAATGGTTTCAAGCTGAAAGAGAGCAGGTTTGGATTAGATACTAGGAAGAAATTCTTTACTGTGAGGGTGGTGAGGCACTGGAACGGGTTGCCCAGAGAAGCTGTGGCTGCCACACCCCTGAAAGTGTTCAAGGCCAGGCTGAATGAGGTTCTAAGTAACCTGGTCTAGTGGGATGTGTTCCTGTCTATGGCAGGGGGGTTGGAACTAGATGAACTTTAAGGTCACTTCCAACCTAGGCCACTCTATGATTCTTTGTTTTGCTGATTCTCCTTACAGCATCATGTGAATCCAGAGAAATTAGTTTTCTCTGGTGGCTCCTAATAGTAATCCTGCTTTACTTTCAATTCTGCCTCTCCAAAGTTTTATATCCACAATGCTCGTCATAAGGAGCTTGCAACAAACCACAACAAGTGGGTGCTTGTACAGTTTCTAGGGATTTCATATGTGGCACGAATAGCCTGGGAACCTAGAGCGGTGGCTCTTTGCCACTTTAGGATCAAGTTTCTACCTCTGAACTTATCTTCAGTATTGTAAAACATACAGCATATGTGTGCTTTCTTGGAGAGCAATACACTGCAGGTGTAATTTTTTCCCACACAGTATGTTCACCGAGCTCACATTTTACTCAGATTTTTGTGTGCTTCTTTTATTATTTTAACAGCTTTTTTAGCAGTCAAGACAAGCCTTCACATGCTTAATCTCTCTCTGCATGGGAACTCATTATGCTACAGCTAACTATAAGCTGGAGGAACAGACTGGGGTGAGCTGAGGACATTATGGCAGGAGCTTGAGCCTGGGATAGCTTTTTTTCTGCCAGGTTATGGTAGGAAATTACAGCAGACTTCTGAGCATAAGGCTGTTGCTGCAGTTGATAGGGTGTTAACTGGGTTAGTGGGACAGGAAGACAAGAACAGGGAGGTGATACGTGGGAACCATGGAAGTTCATTCGTCTTCTGATGCACTGAAAACAACTTGATCATATTTCTTGGGCAATCCATACATTTACACTCATGACTTTTGCTTTTCTCCATAATGAGAATTGACTTTAACTTTTAATCTTGCTCTAAGGCTGAGGTGATATATTTTCATTGCTCCTCATGCCTGTGGGGTCATGCTATAGGTATACTTGGCAAAACATATGATAATATTCTCTGTCATTTTTTTGGTAAAAGTAAGAAATGTTAAATTTATAAAGGCACCAGCTTCTGGAGTCCTGTGACAATAGACAGTGTGAGGATTTATTTTGAGAGGAAATAAAATAAAACAAAAGTAAAGATAGTGCTTCTTGTTTCAGCATCTTTGCTAAAATGACCCTGAAGGATGGTTTCTTAACTCAATCTCTTCCTGAACCAGCATGAGTTGCCATGGCCCCCTTGGTCCTGTAAACTAGCCAGAACTGATCATCCACTCATGCTGATTAATCAACACTTTGCACAACAATCCTAAATAAAACAAACCAATGTGAGAGAATAAAAGACGTAACCTGACTGTAAAGCAGGGAACGAGGGCAGGTGCAGCTGCATGCACCAAGCCAGATCAGGGGTCTGGATGGAACAGATCTGAACCCTGGTCACACCATGCTGGTTTCACAGTGAGAACCAATCCACACCTGGGAGAACAAGAACAATGCAACCTAAGGAATGGAAAACATCTCAAAATTGGTATGAACAGTATGAAATGCTGAAAAGATACTGTCCATGCTCAGAGTCATACCAGTATTGCTCTACTCTGATGGAGAAATAAGACACCCACCCAGTCCTACACACACCCTGGAGCTAAAGTTATTACAGAGGGGGGGGAACATCATTTACATATATCCAGCAGGCATTTTTATTCTGATCTGGAACTCCAGAGTGCCATCACATTAGGTGAAAAGGTAATTTATGCCCACACAAGGCCTTTTTTATGACACTAGAATGAATCAAGATAAAAATAGCTTTAATTGCAAGGCAGAAATGGACTTGTAATACACTCCAGCATAGGGTGATTTTTACCCTCAGAAGCACTGAGAGCAGTGGAGGGATTGAGCTCTCAGCAATTGTTCCTTTCACACTAACTAAATAGCTTATTTTGTGTGTATTGTTTGCATCTGATTTCTTAATCTGAGGATTAAGTAATGGCAGCAAAAACCCCTGCAAAAACTTGGCAAGAAAAGCAAAGCTATTAAGTCTGTTAGTATATCTGAGTATTCACTATGGTGTTTGCTGGCAAAGGAGTGCTGAGCAGGGGTGATCTCAGCTGTGCTCCTAAGCAGCAAGCTTCAGGGGCAAAACACAAGCCTGATTGGGAGGTCCCTTGAATTCTAAACGCATTCATTTTAGGCAGCCCCATAGCCCTGAATGTCAGGATTCTCTTGGTCAGAATAAATGCTGAGATATTCTTCTCTCAGGTGTAAATGGTTATGCAGTATTCAACCTCTGGTATCTATCTGCTTCAGCTGTGACAATTGTGTTTCTCATTGGAGCAGTAAGGATTTTGTTGCATGGCTCCATGTGTCACAAATCGTCATTGGGAACTGAAAGTGTCACACTGGAAAATAAAGTAATGATGAGAGCACTATTGAAGGGCCTGTCTGGAAAAGCAGCTGTGTTTTCCTTAGGCCCTACCAAGGCATGGATATGGAGCAAGGGCCAAAAACTCACGTGCAGTCCCACATGAAAAAAGGAAGGGCAGAGGTGCATGAGATTGAATAAGGATAAAGGGGGAAATCTCTCCAAACTATTTTGAGCTTCAAAAAATTAAATAGAAATTGAAAAGCTTCTAATCCATATTTGTTTGCATGCTGGCTTAATGGTTCTGTTCTCATCTTCCCTTGAAAATCACCTCCTGTTGCTATCATCAGAGTGACTTATTTTTTTGGCATTTTATAGGCCTTCAGTCTGTTAGAATGTTATGAATGTTTCCTCAGTGAGTCAGAAGGGCCATGTTCCACCCAACTGAGGCTAAGAGACTTTCAGGTTGACATCAGACTTTAAAAAGTCCTTCAGTTATTGTCATCTTGTAATAGTTAAATGCATGAAGAGGAAAAAAAAAACAGAGAGAAAGAAAATGTCAAGAATTTTCATAACATCTGGAGAATCATCCAGAATGGACAGACAGAAACACACTCAAACTAACAGAGCTAAAGTATGTGTGTGTCACTAAGCAATCCAAATATTTTTAGGAAGGGAAAGGGGAAGATGAACACCTCTGCTATAGAGGCAGGCTGACAAATTTGGGGTTGTTCAGCCTGAAGAAGAGAAGAAACCAGGGGGACCTCAGAGCCCTTTCCAGTGCCTAAAGGGGCTACAAGAGAGCCAGAGAGAGACTTTTTACAAGGATTTCTAGGGATAGGATGAGGGGAAATGGCTTTAAACTGAAAGAGGGCGGGTTTAGATTAGATATTAGGAAGACATTCTTCCCTGTGAGGGTGCTGAGGCACAAGTGGCCCAGAGAAGCTGCAGCTGCCCCATCCCTGGAGGAGTTCAAGGCCAGGTTGCACAGGGCTTGGAGCAACCTGTTCTAGTGGAAGGTGCCCCTACCCATGGCATGGAGGTTGAGCTAAATGATCCTTAAAGTCCCTTCCAACCCAAACCATTCTGTGAGTCTATGAAGTGAAAAACTACTAAAAAAAAAAGAGTTTCTAGGCCTGCGTTAATGATTCTCAGCTGTTTTAGAAACATGGCTCAAATGTTATCATAAACAGGGAAGTGAAAGTTTTTAATAGAATCAGCCTAATTTCTTTCTGGGAATGGATTCTCATTCAGTGAGAAAGGTTTTAACTGGACAGCACAGTATTTTCCAGAAATTAGTCCACTGTTGAAAGTACAATTAGACTAACTCAGGGAACATTGTATCAGTTATTCACTGGGGCTTGTGTGCAGAGCCCACAGGAGCTGGAGATGGGATTTCTAGACAACTAGATATAACTGTACCTATCACAGCTTCCTCTCAGCTGGAAACAGTAAGTGTAAGCAAAGTTTAGGCATTCTGTCTCACTCTCTTTATTAGATGTTGGGTTGAATCATCCATGGGTGAGTTTTCAAGTACTTCTGTTGACACATAGAGTTTTAGTGCCATTATGTTTGAGTACTGCATTCAGTAATTACAGACAGGTCCTGTTATGTCCATCCAGATTATTGCTTTTCCCCATAGAGTAGTGTCTGTAGTATTTACACAGCCAAATAATGAAACAGCCAACAAAACAATAGTAACAGCCTCTAACAGAGAACAATGTCTGTGAAGATAGTCCTCAGATGCAATGGGGGACAAATATTTTTAAAGGAAATGGAGAAAAGAAAGATACTGCATTCTTTTTTCAATACTCTTGCCAATGAGATTTGAGCTCTAAAGGCATCTTGAAAGTAAAGGTTTGGAAACAGGGATCTTTTTAGCAGGGTGTCAGATCCTGACTGTGTGTAAATTAGGACTGTGCATCTTTCACTGTGACTGTGCCCCTTTATACTTGTTTCACAGAAGCATCTATAACTCTCCAGAATAAAAGCTCTGGTCTCAGAGACAAGTGCTTAACTTTAAACACTTCTCAAGTGTTGTCTTGTTTAGGAATGCTTTCTTTTTTTTTTCCACTAAAGTGAAGCTACATTTTGTAAGAAGGATTTTGATGGTGATACACTTCTCTACTGTCAAATAAAACAAGCTTAAGAAAAATCTGGAGATGTCAAACAAGTATAAGTGATACTTGATGTGTTTGGAGCAAAGACCAATCTTTTGATTCTGAGATTCAATTGAATTCTAAATCAATGCTACCTTGTTTGCAGGAAAGATTTGTTGGCAAGACATCTGATGCACCCATCATAGGTGATAAGAGCAGACCTTTTGAACACCAACACACCTGTGCTCCTCTCAGTTCTGCTGTTTAGCAGTGTTGCAAAGAATCTTGTGCTAACAAAGAAATACAAAGACAAGAAACATGCTCAGTATGCAGTGCATGTGTGAAACACCAAAATATGTTTCAAAGACAAAATCCCACAACTTAATCTGGATGGAAGACACCACTTCATCCAATCAAGTCGCAAGATAAAGAAGACATTTGAAAACAGGTAAAATCAGAAAAAGCTGCTTGAAAAAAAAAAAGAAGGAAATATTAAAGACAGATTTTCCAGCAACAAGTTAATTTTTTTCCTTCATTCATTTTTTTTTTTGCTTTCCTTTTGGTTACCTGGATCTTTGGGAAACCTCCAAGCTTTGGGCAGTTAATTCATTTCAGCAGTGTAATGATAATAGTGGAGCAGACGGAAGAGCTATCAACAAGGAGCTGGAAGAGTGACAGTGCCCCTCCCTGTCTCTGGATCAGGCACAGATATTTCCATGGATTGCTTTTTTCCGATAATAAGGATACTTTGCACTTCTGTGGGCCTTCTATCAGCTAACTGCCATAGGTTCATTAATTTAAAAGGCTTTGAAAATAAGGCAAAGATGAGGAAAGAGTAATTTTGAGAAGAGGGTGGTTAGTGACTCCAGAACATCTTTCTCTATTTAACATCCCATCTCCCCTCAAAACCCTGGCTTCCCCATAAACTAAACTGTCAGAACCCTTTATCACAACATGTCTTAGAAGAGACAACTTGTACCTTTGGTTTTTTTCATTGCCTTTACCTACAGACAGGTAAAGGGAAGGGAGGGCTGAGCAGAGACCTGAGTAAGAGGCTTCCTTGCCAGACAGTGCAGCTTTCTGGAGCCCAGAAGAATGTTGAGAAAGGCTGAAACAGATCCTGCAAGACGCTCTTTTCTTCCACTGCCTCAGGCTGGATTGTCACAGGACATTATTCCTGCAGAGTCCTGTTTCCATTGTGGAGGTATTGCCAGGGAGCAAGCACAGTGCTCTGGCTGTGAGCTTGGCACCTCTCCCCTGCTCAGACAGGTGGTGGGAGAGAGGGAAGGGAAGATACTGTGGAGATGGCTTGTAACCAAGGTCTCCACCCAGTACATAGTCTGTCCCTCCATGGCTCTCAAGCCAGGTTCCTGCAAGCTGTGCTATAGCAGAGCCGCTCCAAGCATCTGGAGGGAGGAGGGTGTGAGCTTGGATTCCTGCCTCTGAGGCTCGTGCAGCAATGTTTGCGAAGTGTAAGACCAGAAAGGCTGAAATTTTTGGCCTCCTCAACATATACCACGGTCTTCTTCTGAGACCTGATCTCACTAAATTCACCTCTGTGAAGCAGTTTCCCTTAATTTAAAGCCTTATTAAAGGTCTTATGGACACTTGTCCTGTTGGACTAAATGTCCCTCATGTGCAGTGTGTGTTGCCTCTGGTGCTTACTCCACTGTTAATCTGGGCCTGATATTTTAGTCAGAGGGAAATGCAAATAATCCTCTCTCCTGACCTTAAGAGGATCATTAATAGGAAGTGCCCTGTTGTCCTCCACAGACTTTCCATCCAGCTTTGGATCTGAACTAGCTGCTTCTACAGCAATAATACTTGTGTCTCCCTGTGTCAGAGCCCTTTGAAAAATGAAAGATAAATGAGTTGTGGTCTTGTAATATATGGCTCAAGGAAAATTTCCACATGGCTTGGGCAAGGGAAAAGAGCTTGTGAATTAGCCTGCGAGGCAGAGCAGTGGCCTATTACAGCACTGCAAATAAATCATCCTTTATAATTGCTACCACCCATCAGTTTGCTCAGATTAAAGAAGAGATATTGACAGTATGTTTAGAATAGGAGTCTCAGCATCCAGTAACGCATAACATTGCATACTCTAGTGGATGCCAAGTTTTTGTAAGAAGGACAAAAATTATGCTTTGCACTTTTGTTTTAAAATTTACCTCTGGTTTTGGCTTCTTTTCTGAAGGATAGATCCATTGTAATATAGCTAGTCTTAACATTTTTTAGTGTCCTTTTTCTGCTAGAGTGGGTATTGGCAATTTCTAAACTGAACTCTCTGAAAACAATGATCTCTGCTGCCTTTGATGGGTCTGACCAAAATTACCAGAATGCTACTCATAAGTATAGACTCTCAAGACTGTGTATCTAAGGCTAAAATCAAGCCCAATGTTTGCAGGTTCTCTAGGGAAAGTTTTAGACCTTTATGCTCAGTACAAATAAGTTTCTTGTGAGTAATTAGAGATTGGAGAATCCAGTGTAGTTTTGTGTTTCACTAACTCATTTGAGCCTCTTAAAGACAAAAAGTCACAAACAAATCGGGGTTTTTTTTGTCATGGAAAAATACTATTTAGATTAATGTAATAAAAATGTGGGGTTTATTTTTATTTTCTGTCTTCCCTTATTAAAAGAAGACTGTAATACAGTTTGTGATGGTTGAAGGTAGCAATTTCCTCTCACATATTCGTTCCTACACCAGTTGCTTTATTCAAAGAAGTTTACTATCCTTTTGTATGGATACTTTCCTCAGCCTTGGCTTCCCAGCAGAGGCACTTTCTACTTAGCATTGAAGATACTGCAGTAGGTTTTATTTTGTGGAGGACAGCTCTGTGGTCTATTTCCAGCTTCTGCCCTTAAGTCCCTGTATGACCCTGGAATGGTGCTTAATCTCTGTGTGCAGCACTTTCCTTCCTGAAGCACTTTCTGAGCTGTCTGCTGTAAGCTCTCCAGTAAAAGGTCCATCCCTTAGCCTGTGTATGCAGACAACCACACACAGTAGGGCTTCCATCGAAATCTCAGCTCCCCAGAGCGAGTGTCATACCAGTAGTAAATAGCACCATGTTTCTGTCTGGTTGTGTATGCATCGTGGAAAATTAATTTTCAAAATATATGCATTTTGCAATTCTTTGTTTAGCCCATTTCTCTAGTGAAGTGTAAAACCAACATATATTGTGCTAAAGTCTGCATCATAAATACAAACTGGCTAATGTATAGAGGACATTTGAATGTTCTTAAGGTAAATACCAGTGAACAAATGGGCTTTCAGGGAAATGGGAGCATGGATGTGACCTCAAATGGAATTTATACCTTGGGCTTCATAATATGTCAAAAGCAATCAAAAGATCTGGAGATAGGAAAGGATCTACTTTAGCTCCATTGGTACCTTTTAGCTGGTTATGGACTCCTGAGAGTCTGCTTGACTTATAGCTGAAGTTGAGAATCTCTGTATATAGAGGCATCAGATATGTTTACAGCTGTGTAATCTCAATATCACACACAAGCAAAGCACCTGCAGTTACACAGGCCACACTCTTCCATTTCACAGCTCTCTCCTAGAGAAAGTTGCTCCCCTCTTTTGCTTATACTTCTGCACAATGAAACATCCTTCTGCACAGGCTGTTTTTCTTACCACTTCGACTTTAATAATGCAGCTTGTTTCACTTGCTCCTTCTCTTTATAAGCGATAGAAGTCATATGATGTAATCTGGGTGGAGTGAGCTGGAAACATTCCCCAGAGGAGCTGAAGAGAATTCCCAAACAAGAGAGGTTACCCCCAGCTGACGTGCCTCCACCAGAAATATGTTCCTCCTTGCTTTTTCACTTGTGGCTTACAAATCTCCAGGGTAGCATTGGCTCATTCAGCAGGTGCAACCAACTGCCTGCTCACTTCCCAGCCTGGCAGGCACAGTTCCTGAAGAGTGACTGGAAAACGCTGCCCCTAAGAAGCTGCATTTACACATCTTCTTTCCTTGTTCTGTATTTTCAGTAGATCATTTTCAGCAACCTATCTGTTTAGCACAGCGTCTTAGGCATGGGCTGTTTTCTTCAGTACAAAATGATTAAGGGTGTAAAGCTTCCAGCATTTTTGCTGGCTCTGGAAAAAAAATGCTCTGCGTGAACAACACAAAGGCTTTACTTATTTGTTCACATTCACCATTCTTTACTTCAATTGGAACTTTCTTGGTTGTTTCTACCCCTGGTTGTTTCTACCAGTTATCTTCAGACGGTCATCTTTCTTTGATCTTTCTTCCACTGAAGAGAAAATGGAAGGGATAAAGAGTTAGAAAAGATAAGGGTAAAGAAGCAACTTGAATACTTTTTTAAAAATTTGTTTTAATAAATCTTCCTGTTTCCTCAAGCACTTGGAGGACTTCCTGGCTTTAATTTGTTTAGTGAAACTACTGATATTAAAAATAATTTAAAATGTGGCCTCAGCCCTTTCTGAATGCACTGTTTATACTGCTTTTGCAACTCAGGCTCTGCTTGTGGTAGGTGACTCAGGTTGTACCCATAAATGATCATGATCTTACTGAACTTTCCTCCATTTGACTTTGATGTCATATGTCTCTGTGATGCCAAAGAGCCACCTTTACATGAGATCGTGAGACAAATGTATTCATCCTACTGAGGCAAAACTCCACGATACTGACCTTTCTCCCTTTGGTTTGAAGATGGGGTGGCACCAAGGAATGCTTACTTAACAAATGCCTTACTTTAAAAACAAATATTCCTGGATGTGGATTGGCATTAATAATATTATTCTGACATCCAGAATACAGTTCCATGTTGGAAACCAAGCACAGTCTCCCTCACCCTTGCAAATTCTTAATGGCATTTCATCTTGCCTTGTGCTATGCATTTCTAAGGCAGAACTCTGCTTTTGAGCTAAAGAAGCTCCACTCCCTTAATTTTCACCTAAGGCAAGGAAGTGCTTCAGGAAGAGGCTTCTGTCCTGCCGAAGATGTCCCCCAGCAGTCCCTGCTTGGGTACATATCGATCCCTCCAGTCCAGGTGGGCATTTTTGTCACCTGATGCCTTATAGAAATGTTTGAAGGTATGTCCTAATGCTGAATGGATTGTTTCTGAGGGATAGGGAACTGACCAGAAGATAGAAGTGGTGTAACTACATTGTGCCAAGACAAAAGTAGCAGTGTGACACAATAAGGCAGTTAGGGTGTAAAAATAGTGTATTTCTCAGTTTTCAACAGCTAAGGTGAGGATAAACAAGCATTAACAGGGACTGAAATAAGTAGGAAATGGGGAAGTGGTCTGATTTAAGCCAAAGGCTGAGAATGCCATTCTAACCTTAGTATAGCCCTACAGAAATTCTGCCACAACTGAGAGCTGAAACTGGCCAATAGCGTACATCTCCCCCACTTCCTACTGGCAAAGCAAGAGCCTGGTGGGTTTTCATTGGTTTTAATTCTCCATGAAATCTATGTATTTCCCCCCCTCCCCCAATTAGTTGGCTAGTTCTACAGCTGAAATTTTGATGCATCTATAAAAGTGATTGTTCCTAGTGTTAGCCTTACCAGCTCTCAGTTGTGTTTGTGGTTAATCTGCAATTTTCCTGTTAAGTACGCTTTAAATCTCACCTCTGGGAAACACTGCTCTGTGAAAACAAATACTTTAGAAACAGCAGGGAAACATTTCTTAAACATGCTGTGCAGTAGGTAGGAATGTGCCTCTGCTCTAGGTAGTGGCAGAAGAAGAGAGACAAGAGAAAGAGAGAAGGAAAGAGAGAAGAGGGAAAAACTCCAGGACACAGTGGTCACTAACAGGATGACTAAGTAGCTTTTCAAAGTTTTGCCACAGGCTCTTCATAAAAACATAAAAAATGGCTTTGTGGTAAGGCTGGCTTGCAGTCTAGTCAAAAAATAAAAGTGGTCACTCTTTCAAGGCTCTCTGTAACTCCAGCAGCTGCAGACAAACTTAAAACCAGGCAGCAGAAGAAGGGAAAAAGAATGTCCAGTTCTTGTCCAGACTTTCTATATTTGGTTGAAGTTTTCCAACCAGAGACTTAGCAGAAGACACGTGTTCCATGAGCTTCTTGAAAGAGGCTGGGAAAAGGGAAGAGGCTTGTTGCACTCACAATGCCTGCCACAAACATGAGAGAAGATCATTAAGGCTTTCAAGCGTAAAGACAATCTTCAGAATCAAGTGTGAATTGAGAAAGGACCACCAGGGCAATCTTACCTAGACAAATCTGGAGGGGGCAAACAGGATGCACTAGTGTATGGGAAGGGCTTCAGGTGCTGCTGCAGTTTATTTATAGGCTAATCATTTGGGTCTTGAATGCTTCACAGCATCAGTTTCCCACCTCAGCCCTCCTCCAGGCTTTTCAGTCTGGTTTTCTTGAGCATTGTCCAGCACAGACAGTGGTCAGAATCTGAGCTGGTGGGGTCTGCAATTTCAAAATGAAGGAGCAGCATTGAATGAACAATGAAGACCTTTCTCTAGACTCCCACTGTGGTCACAGAATCACAGAATCAATCATTAAGGCTGGAAAATCTCCCCGAGATCATTGCATTCAATCTATGGCCTAACACCACCATGTCAACTATACCATGGCACTAAGTGCCGTGTCCAGTCTCTCATTAAACACGTCCAGGGATAGTGACTCCACCACCTCCCTGGGCAGTCAATTCCAATTTCTAATCATCCTTTCTATGAAGAAATTCCTCCTAATGTCCAACCTAAACTTCCCCTGGCACAGCTGAAGATTATGTCCTCTTGTCCTGCAGCTTGTTGCCTGGGAGAAGAGACTGACCCCTCCCCGGCTACAACCTCCTTTCAGGAAGGTGTAAAGAGTGATAAGGTCACCCTTGAGCTTCCTCTTATCCAGACTAAACATCCCCATCTCCATCAGCCTCTTCTCATCGAAGTTACTCTCTAGACTCTTCCTCAGCTCTGTTGCCCTTCTCTGGACATGGTCCAGCACCTCAATGTCCTTCTTTTGCAGTGAATGGCCCAGAACTGGACAGAGTGATGAGTACAGAGGGAGGATATCTTCCCTAGTCCTGCTGGACACAGTGTTTCTCATAGCGTATTTCTGATTTCAGGAAGGTCCTGCCTTGCTGAAAAGGTTGATGTGTGTGTCACTGTTCATATTTGTATGATTGGCTGCCACAGAGTTTTAAAGTAGACCTGTAAACCAGTGGTGTGGGGGCAGTTCCCCAGGGGCTGGGATGCACTTACTCAGCTGGGCTGGCTGGGGGCAACCCTCTTCCTGATAAATTGGTAGAAGTTATTTCTTTCCTTTTTAAGCCCCCTCACCATGCTCAGTGCCTCCTGTGTCACAGTGGAGGTACACAGCACTGCATATGGCTTCAGTTACATCCCCTGAGTCTCACAGCAAGTGGTGCTTTGTTTTATTCTACTATGCAGCTACACACACACACACACATACACAAAAGGAGTTCATCCAGTGTGACAAAACATAGCACAGTATTGGAGTGTACACTCATGCTGTGGTGGTGAATATGGTATTAAAAATACCCTCAGATTGAGCAAGCTGGACTTCTATGTTCTTCTGAGTAGTTTTATCTCCAAAACCTTGGATTTTACATATTCTGGCCATGTATCTACTGCAATCAGCAACAAAATTTTTACCGACTTCAAGAAGAGTGAAATGTGTCCATGACCACAGCTGCCTACAAGAATAATTTTGCACTTGGATTTACTAGAAGACTGAGCTGTGCTAGGAGACATGTTCTGTTATGGGCTCAAACAGTATCAAGGTGAATTCACATTGAAAGAATGAAAAACATCATGATGTCCCTGAAAATTTAACTAGGAACACATCTGGGTTAACCATTTTGGAGCTTCCTTGAGGGATAAACCCAGATATCTGTTTTTGGGAATGGCAGGGGATCAGGGACAGGGCTGTGACCACCTGTTGGAAAAAGCAGACAGTGATTTTTCATGTTAAAGGCTGTCCTTTATTTAATAATGTGTAATTTTGGGACTGTATTATCTCAGCTATGCTTTGTCCTGTATTTCAGCCAAAGCTGTATGAAAGGCTTTGACCTATGAATGCTCTGTTAAAGCTTATATCACACTTTGGGAAGAGTCAGCTGCAGGTGAGTTATTCCCCCTGAGCACTGGATACTTTGCAGACCACTATGCTTTGTGCTCTGTTTCAATAGATACAGTTTAACTTGGTAGGGTCCTCACCATTTGCAGGATGACAGCAGTACAGAGTCGATATGGGCAGGACAGTTCATGTTTATGGTCCCATGTTTGCAAAAATGATTTCAGATATTTATGATTACACCATTATTCTCCAACATAAGGTTGTTCATATTTTCGGTGTGGTTGACAAGTACAAGTCATGTTGTACATATGTATTGCCCAGTTTCCCTGTGAGCGTGAAAGTGGATGGGGAGGAAGCTTTCCAAGATAGCAAGCATTTAAACCTTTCTACTGTAATCTTTGAGACTCAGCTTTTTGTAGAAATAGTACTAGAAAGTGCTTAAAGGGAAGTACACCAACCTTTGGACCAAACATTCAGCCATGTGATCAAGGACCTGACTCTTACAAGCTCATGTACATTCTGGACAAACCAAGTCCTGTGCTATATGTGAAAGGGAACAATTATTTTTCTTCCTGCAGGTTCTGTTGCTCTGAGTTAAATAAAAAAATGTTGATTTCAAATTTCAAATAAAAAGTCTCTGTGTTGACAGCTATTGAATCTACAGCTGAAACCTGGGGGTTTTTACACTGCTGTTAAGCATCACTTACAGCCAAACTCAGGACATGCTGTTCTGCAGGGTTATATTACCATTCTGATGTGACTTATTCTAGAAAATGTGATGCAAATAAGAAAACAAAACACTACATCTGAAAGAGGTGGAATGGTGCCTGGGTGACCAATATAATTTTTTTCTGTGGTAAAATAGGCAATTTCAAGCTGATGAGTTTTTAAATTCTTTGGTATTTTCTTTAGGGGAAAACATAAGAAGGCAGCATTGAGCTTAGCATATTGTGCAAGCTTTTCTTCTCCAGAAGTCAGATGATGAAGCTTATACTCAGAAACGATCTGAATAAACTGCCATCTGAACATTTAATTACCAGCATTATGTGCTTTTGCACATGGCAATTTAAATGTGAAGTATTTTTTTCTTTCAACTTTATTTCTACTGTTTAAAGATATAGTTTTCCAGGATGACATTTAGCATGCACAAATTTTCTGTCTCTCTCTGTACTGCACCAACAAAAGACTTGATCACAGACAGACCTTATCCTATTGCTTATGATACAGAAAAACACTGAGACATAAACTGCATTTTAGTGAATTGCCAACAAGTAATGGGAAGATTATTAATTGATTTAAAATTAAGTATGTGCCTATATTTTTTTGGTACTAAGTACGACCAAACAATCTTTTCATGCTGGCTTTTTGCCTTAGACTCTTCTTCCCTGGATGGTATTGCTGAAAAAAAGGACTGTGACTGGTTCATCAAAAGATTAATGTGTAAGGAAAAGAAACTTGGAAAGTTTTACCTTTTGAAAAAATTATTTTTTATATGGTAATTTTGAGCCGCTCATTTAACCACAAGTGTTGCAAATGTCTTACACTTTTCTTGTACAGAAGAGAATTGTGAAATTTGGCTGATTAGTCAGTTCCTGTTTTCATTTTCCATAAATCTATTCTTGTTTCAATTTCTCCTCTGAGGCTTTGTATGAATTATATGCACACACACACAGGTTTGCTTGCAGTTTGTATTGAAACAGACACCTCAAACTGTCAGTCTGTATTTAAAAACTTTGACAAGAAAACTCTGACACTTCTAAAACTTGGATGTAGTGTGTTCAACCCACAGTCTGTGACTTCTCCTGTCTATGGGCAAGGCTGTGAAGCTTTCTTAGTAGCAGGCTTGTCCTCTGAGACAGCTATCTGGGAGGAAACAAACGACTTTGAGAAGGAAAGTCACCCTGGTGAGTGCCAACCAGCACAAAGCTCACATCATCACTAGAAGCAGCCTCCATTCACCATGATCTGCTTTGACGAACGCCCTAGTGTCTGTGTGTAAGCAAATCTTTCCAAAAACACACAGATACTCAACCAACGTGTCAGACCTTGTGGGGGTATCAGCCTGAATTTCTTGAACATGAGCTATGACTTGTCTTTTTTGTGCAAGCATTGCACTAAAGTCCAATTTTGTCAAGGTCTGGTACCTCACAGAGCTTAGAAAGAGTAAATTCTGGGAAGCAAGATACGTGAAACCCCATGTATGAACACCAGGCTTTTTATGGTGCTGCTTGATATCTGTCTGTGAGGGAAAAGCTTTCCCGTACGCATACTTAAATATTTACCTTCAGATGAGGCAATTAGTCATTGTTCAAGAAGAGGAAAAAAAATTGGTACATGCTGTAGGTAAATAACTGCAGATATTTAAACTAAAACCTGAGAAGGAGAAGCCAAGAATAGCTCTGCAGATAAGCAGCAGCAAAGGCTTTGCCCTCCTACCTCCAAGTCAGGCTAGGACTGTCCAAAGAGTCCAATTCAAATATGCTGCATATTTGTTTCAGATTACTGTTTTTTTTTTTTTTTGCTTTTATTTTTACTTATTATCAGTTGAAAACATCTCAGTTAGACATACCTGAGTGTCAGTTTTGTTATTAAAATCAGTACACAATGTATGCCATGCTATAGATTTCGAGCTTTGTCAGAGTGGTGAAAAAATAGGAAAGGAGTTTAAATTAGAGAGGAGGTTTTGTTGTGGTTAAAAACCTTCATGAGGTAATCTGGGTACAGTCTCTGGTTGTGGTTAAAATTGTGCAGTATCTTCTCTTACAAAATCTGTAATCTGTGCTACAAGGTACTTTAATTTTAGAGATGTTATGGCTTGAGCCTCCAGCACCCATGTTGCCTGAGGAGCAAAGCTGGAGCTGTAATCTCTCCCTCTGTTTGAAAAAGGCAAAACTGAATCTAACATTTCCCTTGTCCCCTCCTGCTAACCCATTTCTTCTTGTTTCAGTAGAATTGCTCTGAGGTCTGGATTTCTTCTCTGTCACAGCTGCCCGATATCTTCTTCCACTGGATGAACTGTCAGTTCCTTGTAGTTGCTGGAAGTCAAATGTTTGGACAAGCTTTACTTGCAGGTGTCACAATCCTCTGCAGTCGAGCAGTTGGCATTTTGGGAGAAGCACACTTAAACTTCTCAGCTGAGTGTGTCTCCAGGTATCCAGAGCAGTGGGTATTCCCTGACTGTTTTGAGACATAGTTTCCCTGTCCCTGCTCTGTCTCTCACTATACTCACACTGCATCTGCTGCTCGATATACCAGGGTCTGGTATATGGCACTTTCTACAGGAAAAGACAGCAGACATCCTAGATCAAGTGAAAGTGCAACTTCATTATTCCTAAACTGTCAGGGTGAGGGATTCTGTACAGGTCCCAGAAATTGCATCCAGAAGACAGGTTTTGAGGCAGTGTCATGAAGGAAACATCATAATGAGGGCAAAGTAAGAAACCTTTCCCGTGAGAGCTGGAAGAATTAAATGCTGTGGTGGAAGTTGTATAAGAAAGATCTTGCAGAACCAAGTGAAACACTGTTTCCTAAGCTAGACAGATACATGGACTAGTGAAGCAGACCCTGGAGCATAGCTGGTCAGTTCAGGGGAAGAAGCAGTGATAGGAGTGGAGTGAGAGGATGCTAAAATAAATCCATTTAATTCAGCATCATGAGAGGCTGCTCAATTTCAGCTGCAACAGCTGTAGGGTCCTGGACAGAAACTGCCAGCTTGCTTTCAGACTGTGGCAAGCTTCTCCACTTCCAGGAAGGACACGATTCTTAATCTCAGGTCTCATATGCTCAGGAGTGCACTTGCCTCCACCTCTGCTAGACACAACTCAGCTGGAGTGGCACTCTCGCAATTTATTCAGATATATAGCAGCTTTAACAAACTCCACTCCCAAACATATTCCATCAAGCAGTCATCAGGGTTTGGGACCACAACCCGCCTTGATGCAGGTGACAGTGCTATCGGGAAGCATCCAGCAAGGTGGAGCAGTTTAGTGGCATTTGTGGGCATGGAATAGTGAAGGCACCAGGCAAGACACAGCTTGGGAAATGCATTCTGGAGTAAACATTGTCAAAGGTTGACTCAGGGCACAGACAAATGTGTGCTGAGTCCAGTAGAGACAGCCATGAGGTTGTCAAAGCTTGGCAGCACACTGACTAGCATCCCAGCTTGAGAGGCGGCTGGAGTCTGCTCAAAAAGGCCCTGATGGCAAACATTCCACTGTTGGGAGCCTGGGCCATGGAACTGTCTCTAGACACATCTCTTTCATTGTGAAGAGCAAGGCTCTTTATTTTGTCAAAGAGAGTGCCAGACACCAGCATTGCTGTGGGAAATGCTGCTCAGGCTCTTGCAGGGATTGGACTGTCTGACCATTTGCTGTCCATATTCTTTCACAGGAAAGAAAATCCAGTCTTGAACATGCCATATTTTGTCCTGATAGGTTGGAAACGTGATGCCTAGGACAAAAAGTGTGAGTGCCTGACTGAGTGGCTGAAGATCCATAAGCCTTTCTTTGGAGTTTGTGACAAGAAAGTATGTGCCTTGAGACAGCACAGGGGAGCTGTTCTCACTGTGCCCTTCCTCTCAGATGGGTCATAGGGCTGTTGTATTAAAGGTCTAGAAATCTGGCAGAAAACAAACCCCCTTGCTTTCCAGCTGGTCCTCAGAGATCAGCAGGCAGGCTGTGGCTGGGCTTCATTTCTGATTATAAACAATTTAATGCTGTAAGTGTGGTCATATTCAATTAGAACCTGTGTGATCACAGATTCACGAAGAGTAATGTTTATTGTAGGAACAGAAATGGATTCAGAATTGCCATTGATAAATGCACTAGCTGTGATAGAGCTCTAATAATAGCAACAATAGTATTATGTTAAACTAGGTAATAATAAAAATCATATTCAGAAGCTTATCAAGAAGGTGTTCTCACTTGGCAGGAGGGATAGAAGAGTAGCCTGTTGACTGTCTCCAAGGTTTTTTTGGGTCTTCTTCCTAACTAGGTGAAATTTCTACACTCCTTATATATATATTATCTCCCTTCTTCTTACATATATTATGATCTAGGTGGAGAGTTGAGTAATATGGTAATACACATGGTGGCATATACTTCATTAAGCATCTGCACATGCAGGAGGTGTATTTTGGCATTTAAATTACCTCCAGTCACTCAAAAGTTATGGGTTTTTTGGCCATGGTACCCTTCAATGTTCCAGTCATGTTTTTGTTCTGTTCTACTCTGTTCTTCAAAGTCCTATCTCCACAAGACTGTCCTATCTCCACAGGACTGCCTCTTTTAGCCAGCTCACCCTCCCCTGACAACAAGTATGCAGCTCTCCATCTGAAAAGATAACACGGTGAGTACATGATGTAGGCTGTAGATACTAAGTCTTAGCCCTTGTCTGGCTTCTTGGTCATCATCCCACATAAGACAGTTTCAGCACTGTGACACAGGAGTTCAGCAGCTATTACAGCACCCAGAAAGATCTAAAGGTGCCTCAGTCTCACTACCTGTGGGCATATCAACAAAGTCTTTTGCTCTGCTTGTGCTCAGGACAAGGACTGAGCCATCCTGGCCCTGCAGAGTGTTTATTGCTACAGACACAGCATCACACTAACCATAGTCATATGGTTTCTGGATCTGGCTTGCTTTTGGCCTAGCCTGGTACTTTGACAGAGTGTGCTTGTGCCTCTATGTGACACATGACTTAAACTGCCACCCCAGTGAAGTGGTGACAAGGTGGAAGTCATTTCTCCTTTGTGGGCTGTGATGTTGCTGAACAGGGACATGTACCAGTTTCCTGTCTGCTTTGTGGGTAAAACCTGTCCTCCAAATTGTGCTTTCCCCAGATTTGCTCATCAAAAAAACTAATCATCATCATGTTGTATATTGCTGAGGCCGCAGAAATGGGGACAAGGTAGCAATGCTCTTTCCATTACTGTCTGTAGTGACAGTCATTAGCTCAGACCTGTGTCCAGAAACAGGGTAGCACCAGTGGGAAATCTCTGGTGTGAGTCATTCTTACAGGATACTGTGAGGCAAGTGGTGATGGAAAAAGAGTAGTTACAGGAGAAACCTGACCCCCATTCATTCACGTTGGGGATGGATGGCATGGCATGCACTTGATTTTGGATGTCGGCCAGGACGAGGGGCTGCCAGCTTGTCTTCTTGTGCTTGGACTCCACACAGAACAAACACTGCTGTTTGGAGGTAGGGCAAAAGAAACAAAATACTTGTCTGCTTCATGCTTTTTAGCTGCTTATTTCCAAGTCAAGTCAGGAAAATAATGCATTTGTTATTTAACTGGTCTCTCCCTTAGTGCTATCTGTGCTGCATGATGTTTGAAGCCCTCCGGAGAGGAGACGCAAACTGTGATCACTCCCTCTTAAAAGTCTGCCTGGTGCAGTGGAAGAACAGCACAAAGGTACCCAAGATAATGTGGTTTGGGTACTATGGCCATGTGCCATCTCATGAGCGGTCTGAGCTGCCCTCAGGGGCAATCATGAGGAGTGGCTGGGGGTGAAAACCTGAGTATTGGGAGAGATTTGAGGTCATCACCATGGTAGTGGCGAACTAGTCCACTGAGAAGAAGAGGATTCTGGCTCATCCTGCCTGTGTTACCACTTTTCTTCACCAATCTCACACATGGTTTTATGTTCTGGAAAATGCATGACACCTCTGCTTCTGAACAGTTCTTCACAATCACAACATTTTCCCTGACTAATCCTTCAGCAAAATCATGGTCAAATGTATAATGAAGCAAGCTTCAGGTACCCTTTTCTAGGGACTTTACTTCTGAAACTCGGCTTGTCTCCTTTCCTTTCTGCAAGGAAAGAAGAAACTGGTGGAAATAGGT
>NW_008672969.1:88332-109511 GCF_000695815.1 Acanthisitta chloris
TGATCTCACTGGATAGCAATAAAGAGAAGATGTTTCAGCAAGACTTAGTTCTTGAGCTACTACCCTGGGTACTGCTAGTTGAACCCAGAAGCACTGACTGTTGTGGGCACTGTGCGCTCAGAAAATTCCCCGCAAAAAAACAACTGGTGTCACAGTCCAGACAGTTATCTGAACCTTTATTTTACTGTGGCCTTGTTCTCCACCAGTTAAACATTACTAGAAAGGAGGAAAGGTAATGAGAAGAGAAAAACTGAATGTGAAAGTGGGAAGTAGAATTCCTGTAACAGGACACATCTAAAATATATGGGAAAGATTGACAGGAAAAAACAGTATCTGACACCGTGACAGGAGATAGAATTTCTATCATGTAGTACATTCGAATGTGAATTTTTAATATTGTTGTTTTATGAAAGCATCTGCTTTCAGATTTAATGGTGCTTTTGTTTTGTAATTATCAAAATGCTTTTTTTGTTAAAACTGAAAGTTTTAGCTCATATTATGGCATTTCAAAACAAAGCAGGGTACTCAAGTCATAGCAGAGTGAGAGTTGAAAGATAGAGATTGAAAAAGAAAATTACTTTGTTGCTCTTTGAATAATTTCAGTTTTCTGACAGAAATTGACATCCATCAATGAACTGCTTGACTTGTGTTCAAGCAACATTAACTGAGTGGTGTTCTGATGAATATTTTTCAGCCAGATTCAAAGTAACTTTGCTAGGTGGGACTAGAGGCACAATGAGATTAAGATCTTTACTGGACTAGTCTTGCTGCATTTATAATCACCATTCAAGGCTGTAACAATGCCCTCCAAAGTCACGGAAAGACACTGTGGCAGTTGAATCCAGATTCACTGTGACTCAGTGCTCAGTTACAAGACCAGGTCTATGTGGCATTGCCCAGGGTTTTCTCTTCCTTTTTTATAGCATTTAACCTGTGTTGGGTCTCTTACTCACTTTTTCAGTTTTAAAGGTAAAACTGTTTATGAAACATGAGGCTGGTAACAAGGAAGAAGACTAAAAACTCCAGAAATGCATGATGCAAAAAGTAATGAGTTTCTGAAATAAAAATAGGAGTGGGCAGCTTCAATTTCTTCTCTTTTCCAAGACTGAAAATTCTTGAATACTGTGCACTTCTGTTTAACTAGATTACTTACCACTTCTAAGGGTGGGTGGGTGGCCTAATATAGCCTTTGTGGGAGTGTTGTGGCTGGAGGAACCTGAAACATAGCCATCTGCCACATTTTCTACAAAAGGCTTTGCATTTATGTAGGTGATGGGACAACCATCTGGAGAGGCAAGTATGAGCAAATAAATATTTGGCAGTCCCTGAGATTTCAGAATTCCTATTTGCACGAACATTCTTCAGAGACCTGAAGGAGGGGAAGGTGGAGTGAGAAAATAGCTCATTTCTTAGACAGCTGGGTAATGCTGTTCAGTGAATAAAACATTTGGGCAGTGATGCTTGTTCCCTATCACTATTTGTTCCTTGCCCAGATGTCTTACTTTACCTTCTTATCTTTTCCCATTATATCTATAGAGACTGTGACATATAAATGTGACAAACAATGTTTGCATGTTTGCATATATTTTTGAACAAGTGAAGAAGTGTAGTTGTGCATAAAAATGACACTTTCACTGGTAGTGAAAGTACTCACCTACCTCATGTGCACTCTGAGCAAGCTTTATGGAGAAACACTCCTGTGGGAGTAAACAAGCCTGCCTGTCCTTGTGTGTGGGTGCACATGTGCACGTATTTGTGAATGTGCTTGTTTGCCTAGTGAAATATTTCCTTTGTCAAAATGTTTTTTTCCCATTCCTTTGACCTCTTTACTCTGTGAGAGTCACCCCAGGTTTAGCTGATGGTATTTCCATTCACTTTTAGGCAAGCAAAACTCACAGAAATCATAATAAAGCAGTAGAAATGAAAAGAACACTCTGAGACAATATGAACTCATGGAATGTAGTGGTTATTTAACTTTCTTTCAGTGATCACTGAGAATAACTTCTGTCACAAGAAGGTGTTTGCAGAAGGTGACTGGATGTCTCTTTGTGTTTGAGTAAGCAGACAGGATTTTCTGAAGACATATATAACTACGTGGCTTACGCACAGTTTTGTGTGCATTAAAGACATGATAGCTAGAAGTGTGATAGTTTTACCAACAAAAAGACATTTACAAAACTTCATCATAAAGAAGACACATTACAGCAAGCACAGTGTCATGTGTACTGGCATGGGGCACCAGAGGATTGTTACAGCTGATCTCCACTTCATACATTACTACTTGAATGGCAGAGTGAAAATGTTCTGAATGCAAACACAGCTTCATAAGGCTACCTGCAAAATGCCCAGAATCTGCCTACCAGATACACTCCAAGCCAATGGGAGAATATACTCCAGTGTTCAGAGCCAGCATGAGCCCTACAGATATATGAATGCTTGAAACAAGACTGTCTGCAGTGACTAGGGTGACCTGCACCAAAGTTATAAATCACAACTGTATGTCAGATAAAAGATGGAGGAGAGGGGAAGAAGGATGACATGGAGGAAATAACTTCTCCTTCTCTTCCAAAAAGCAAAACACAATAAAAAGGAAAACAGAAGTGTCCTTGAATCTCTAGTGAAATATTTCATTTTAAGAGAATAAAAGACGTCCCATGAGACTGCTTAAATACATGCAAAGGATGAATGTTGCAACCTGTCGCCAAATTTCACTCTGGGTAATTGGAATACAGGAAGAGTGTCTCAGAAGGATAAGAGAACTAGTATTAAACTCCTTTAATATATGATGGCTATCTGGAAAGGTTTCAAGAGCATATCCATGCTTTATCAGGAAAAAGATGCTGCAAGTGACTAAATTCCAGTTTCCAAATATCTGAAAAAATCCCATGAGGGTCTGGTTAGGAATTTCTGGCTTTTATGGAATAGAAGCCAGACTTTGGGGCATGATCTCAGGTTCATAAATGTGATAATTAACTTTGGCCTAGTGATGGGATGTAGGCTGAATCCCTAGTATGAACCACATGAAATGGAAAGGCAATGGAGAGCAAACATTTCTTGATGGAAGAGAGAGAAGATGGAAGTCTCATCCTCATGTCTCTATGGCTCAATGTGCCAGGGAAAATCTATTAACAACTGTCCTTGTGCCTTAACTCCCATTCCATAAAGGAGATGGTAATACCTTTCAGCCTGAACAGGGTTATGTGAGGAGGAATTGATTGATTTTTGGCATATTCTCGAGTACTACATGACTGGGTGTGATGCACTGGTTAAAAGGGTTTAGTGTATGCTATTATTCTGATGGTATACTTCATGTAGTATGACTCTTTCCACATAAGGAGTGCTGTGCTAAGTCAGACCAAAGGTTTTTTGCAGCTTGGATATTTGTGTCCTGAAGCCATCAGTACCAGGAACTTAGTGGAAACTCCCGTGATATGAAGACATCCCTTTCCTACTATGCTTTAATTTCTGTTGGGCTTAAGGCATCAGTCTCTAATGTCACTGCTAGTTTGACAGGGCTAGTAGCCACTGATTAACTTGTTCCTTAAGAATTTGCATATTTACTTTTGAATCTATTAAAATCTTTGGCCAAGGGCACTTCAGTTTGAGAAAAGATATGTTTGTGGAGTACTTGAAATCAGCTGCTTGACAAATTCAGTTATTTATTTGTTCCTCCTTTTAATGTGAAATGGTGACCAGTTTATTCTGATTTATGCTCATTCGGTGGTATTGTAAATCTCTAGTTTAACTGTCTAGACAACAGAGACTTCACACCATTGCAAAACTGGCATTTTGTAAATATCTCCCCTGATGGCACTTAGTAGTCTAATCCGGAGGCAAAAACCTCTGCACTCACACTGGAGTTAACACAATAATTAAAAGTGCTGCTTGTGGGTGAAGAGGAGCAGGGTACTCTCTTGGAAGCTTTGCTGTCAACCACAAAGCCAGTTCGTAACATCACTGGGACTGAATTTAGCATTTCATATCATACAGCTCTCTCATCTGGTTACCCTATGGCCATTTGCTCTATGTCAGCCACTCCAAAAATTACTGAAGTCATGAACTGGTGAATGCAAAGTCAGATGTACATGTTTCAAATACAGAAAAGAGTCTTTGTAAGAAATGCCTGGCACAGAAGTAATTCCTATGGATGTCATCTTCCAGGCTTGGTTTATCATGAATATAGAATCATAGAATCAGCTAGGTTGGAAAAGACCTTCAAGATCAAGTCCAACCCTACCATGGTTACTAGACCATGGCACTAAGTGCCACATCCAGTCTCATCTTGAAAACCTCCAGGGATGGTGAATCTACCACCTCCCTGGGCAGCACATTCCAATGCCTGATAATTCTCTCCATAAAAAATATCTTCCTAATATCTGACCTAAACACAATCAGAAATGCACAGCACAACTGAATTAGTCGATCCCTGCAACTGTCAATTTTGCAGTAATTAATTGTATGTTGCTATGGTGGATGGCTAACACATTGGGCTCGATGATATTTAAGGTCTCTTCCAATCCCATTGGTTCTGTGATTCTATGATTAGGGTCCTAGAATCAGCAAAGGCTTATACACATACTTATTTCAAAGCACCTGGGTCACTGTATCTAAGCTCTCTAAGGACCAAAGTCAAGCAAGTGCTCAAGGCAGTGGTGGGTGAGGGCTTAGATTAGTCCATTTTGAGGAAGATGAAGGGAGGGAAAACATAGATTTGCATTTCCTCCAGTTTTCTGAGTATCCCATCTCCCTGAGAGCCATGGGAAGCTGCCGGGAGCCTGGTGATTCTGGTATGCCTCAATACAGGGGGGTTTGGGGTGGAAGGGAAAGGATAAGAGTTTTTAAGGTAAATTGTTAAGGAACCAGGCATGAGAAGCCTGTACCAATCTGATCATTCAGATAAAATTTGCAGGGGAATTTCACCCATTTCAGTAATTTGTCCCTTTCTGCAGGTTTGCTCTGAGGCAGAGACTGAAGTTTGCAGTTCTGAGATGTGTGCCTTTGGTTAGCTGCTGGGTTAGTCTCTCCACTGACGTAACTCCACTGAGGCTCGCTGATTTGCAAAGCACTTGGCATCCTGCTCCTGGTTTCCCTCTCTCCCTCTCTGACTCTCTGGCACTCTCTACTCTTCTCCTTTTACTCCAGGGGTGTAACCTGGCAAACCTCAGCAGCGCTTCCTCGATGAGGCACTGGCCCTGAATTACTCTGAATTCAGCTGACCTTTCCAAACAGGTCTTTGGGGGCTTTGCTTTGTCCTTGTGTGTTTTTCATAGCACATTTTTTCTGCATGATGCAGACACATTATTTTCTGCTTGCAATTCCCAAAACTTCTTCTGCTTGTCTTTCTAAGTTATCCCACCTTGGATGGAGCTGAACCTCTACCTGGGGCAGGTACTCTGCCTTCCATCAGTCTTGATTCACTGTTGTCACCTTTTACACCCTCCTTCCACCCACAATGGATCTGAATCATGATAAAGTAGGGTCTATTCTGGAAGATGGCATGGAAGTAGCAGATAATCAGAGAGAAAAAAGAAGATTACTGAGAGGAAGATGCATACACAAATGTACACATTCTTTGGGGAGGATGATGACTCTGCTATGTGTTGACCATGCTCTTTTTTGAATATTTGCTCCATTCATCTTGGAATATTTGCTTTCCCTCTAGCCTACTGGGGTTAAACAGCTTGATTGGGAGTGGTGGGGAGGAGGGTGGAGGAGGTAATTCTCCATGCCAATCTGCTATAGAAAGGTCACCAATTTCAGAAATTTTTCAATTTAATGAGTTAACAAAGATATCAAGGAGAAAATTAAGTCCCAGCTGAACCACAAGATAAATTCTTTAGTGTTTGAGGGTGCAAGGGGGTAAAAATCAGTGGATTAATTTGGCTTGAGTGCTGTGTGATACTGAAAAAAATAGTTTTGTTTTGGTTATTTAGTACTGTTTCAAATCAGCAGTTTTCATTTAAAAGTGGCCCAAGTTGAAACAAAAAAATGCTTAAATCAAAGTTTCCAAATTTTGTTTAAAAATGTCCAAGTGTCACAGTTTGTTTTTCCAAGAATAGCATATTTTATTCTCGAAAGTCCTGGGGATTGGAGGAGGGCAGGGAAGGAGGAATTATTCTCAGCAAGAAGAAAATGTTTTGGGCTAAGAAAGCACTAACTAAATGCAAACTGAATTTGTAAATTGTTTCAGTGTCACCAAAATCATACTGCCTGGCAACTTTGCTGCATCAGTCTGGCAAACCGTTACAAAATCATTTGTCTCATTCTCAAGTTGTTTGTGTCCCCAGCACTGCTACACTTGTGTAGGCTGCACCCAAAACACACAGCAGTAGGACTCTCTAAAGATATCTGTAACTCTTCTGTCAGGTTACAGAGCCTTACAAACACAAACCAGTTCCTAGGTTTCAAGGCTGTCAGACTACTTTTTTGAAGAAGGAGGAAGAGAGACACCTAAACCGGATTTTTCAGCATGAGAACTTCTCAGTGGAGAAAAGATCAGAGAGCTGGTTTGTTCTTTAATCAAACGCAGTATTCGCATAAAGCTATCCGCAGACCCATCCTTTGGAAAATCAGGCAGGCTCCTAAACACAAGTGAGGAGCCTGCATTTCATTGCCTTTATTTCTGAGTTCATGATTGCTGGGTTTACCTGGAGGCAGACAGAGCCACTTCCAGCCTGGTCCTGCAGATGGTGCCAGGGAAGAACTGGAAACTGCCCTCTGATGTGGAGGTAACACTTGACCTCTTGGCTGCCCAGCAGCTCCAAGGTCCTTTTGAATTTTCCTCCCAGCACAGCTTGGTTGGCCACCTGTGAAAGGTCGTTGTCCCCTGTCGCTAGATCACTGCTGTGCCCCAAAGAGTCACTGAAAAATGTGTCGTTCCCCTGGGTGAGACTCTCTTTGCCCAAAGGTTTCTCAGCAGAAACTCCACTGATCTCAATGGAAATAGTTTCAGGGGTTAAAAACTACCCTTGCTCCACCCCTGCATATAAACAACTTCATTTTTTGAAGTTTGTATCTTAGTTTCTAAATTGTAGCTGCAGACACCTAAACAAACATACTCTTTTTCAGCTTGCTTTGTGAGGGGAGTTATTACAAGCTTGTAGCAGGTCCTGTTGGTCATAAGGCAGTGGAAACCTTATACCACAGTTTTCCTGTCTCTGGATAAACTTGAGATGAAACTCAGATGAAGCCACTCCTTTCTTCTGCACATTTTCTGCTCATGCTTTGTCAAACCCAATTATTGTCATTATCTCAGTTCTGTCACACTCTATAAATACAAGTCTAAATAAACCAAACAGCATGGCAATTTTTCATTGAGGGGGAAGTGCAAGGAAGGATTTCATTAGAGCACAACATAGAATGCTTGGGAACAGGGAACAAGCTATGAGTCTCAGGTCTTCCTATAGAGTAAGAGACATATCCTGGGAGCAGCACCTCCTAATAGCTGTGGTTTTCAGCTTGGCTTGGGGCAAGAGAACTCTCATCTCCCTAAAATAAGTAAGATTTCTAACTCTGTGAGGATGGGATGGGATTTAATAAAAGCTCCAAGATAAAAATCAGGCAAACGGTACTAAACAGTAACCCTTAAACCCCTTGAAAGTTTATACTTTCAAGGCCTTGCTCTAGCCTCAGAGGAAAAAACCCATAGAAGCTGCACACAAAAGACTCTGGATGAAAAACCGCAAACTGTTCATGAAACAGGTGAGGGAATTACTGTGTATATGCAAAAGGAAACACGAGGGATATTTTAACCCAAACTTGCCAGCTCTTCATCGTGGGGTGGATCCAATGACTATAAAAGCCAGTGGAAGGGGTCTCATTGACTTCATGAGAACTGGATAGGGTCCCACGTGAGTTACACCTACTTCAGATGCTTGCCATAGGTGGAGGTGGTCCTAAAAGAGAAAGCAAGTGAAGGGAGTTTAATTTACATGACCTTCCAGTTCACTCTCCATTTACAGCTGCTCTTTTAGTCAAGATGGAAACATCTACAGCTTTCCAGAAGTGGAAGGTATGGTGTAGTTTCATGTCATTTGTACGGTAAGTTACTTGCAAACTTAGGACTTTCTTTGATGTTTTGAAAATTGTGCCTAGAACATTTTCAGACACTTTTTTCCGAAGACATCTGTGATTCTGAGGGCTTCTGTCCTCTTGCTTATTCAGTCAGGGCACTAGTTGCTCCCACTGACTTCAAGGAGAAACAGGAATCAAGTTTTCTGGAGATCAAGGGGCAAAGGATTTCTACTGTGGCAGCCAAAACAATACAGGTAGACAAAATAAGATACCACATGAAGGAGATGGCCTAAACATGCCATCTGCAAATTGTGGAAACTCTAACGTATCATACCTGTTTTAAATTCAATAACAAATTAGCTAATAGAGAGTGAAATAAGAGAGCAAAATTAAAAAAGACAAAACACAACAAAAAATAGCCAACCCACAATTAGAAACCTGTTGATTCCCCCTGGCATGTTTTAATTTTTCTTCTGCCCTCTTGGTTATTTATTCACTGAGAGACTTACTAATACATCATGGAAAATTTTACTACGTTGAAGCATTTAGAGGAAATATGTTATATCATGTCATTTTGTGATCACTTTCCTCCATGGTAGGGATTTGCTTGAAAGTCAGAAAGTGGATTTCTGGCTGCTGTAAACAGGCCTGGCCATACAGTTATGCTATTACTTGACTTCAGTGAGAGTGAGACCTCATACCTGTCCTGAACTGTTACTTTCCCTTGCATGTCAGTGCTTGTACTGATAATGTGCTTCAAAATGATGACCTTGTTTCTGGGTTGACAAGACCTATTACTTCACTGAAAGCTTCTTCCATGATACCTTGAAGGAAATGACCTGCCTGCACACCCGTGTACACTCTGATGTGCTGTATCTCCAAGGAGCCTGCATCTCTGAATTCACCTGATTCTTTGTCTCTGCATTAAAATAATATTAGGTGTTATAATACAGATTTGCCTAGGCAACAACTTGACACCTGATCATCTATCCCCCAACCTCTAGTTTCCTTCCTCACTCTGTTTCAGGATGCCCAGCTGATTCCAGTGTGGGCACAAGTTTAGGATCCCTCTGCTTAATGAGATCTCATTTCAGAAGGTCTTATAACACCCCAATGAACCTCCACTTGCCTTTACATAGAAACAGGGTTATGCACACCCTTATATGTTGCTAGAAAAACACCACCCCAGAGAGCTGTAAGCTGCCTGTTCAGACTGTTTGAACAGACAGAAGAGAAATCAGACAAGTTGAATCAAGTGGCAGCAAAAGTGTCTGGGGTCCAGAGGGGAACAAAACTTGTGTAGTCCCTTTCATGTTTGCTGAAAGGGATGTGGCCCTAAAGCACGTGGGTGTGACTTCACTCATGGTACTTGCCCAGCCTTCTACTTAGTGATGTTGCTGTACCTCTTGTTCCTATAGATTTGACTAGATGTAAGCTTCACAAAGAGGGGCAATGAGCTAAATGCAGCGCTTGGTGGGGTTTTGTCCATTTAGGTTTAGACAACTGAGTTTAGACAGCCTAACCACACTTCCGTCATGAACAACTGCTCATACAGAAATACTGTAGAGTAAAAAAGTAAATAGTGAGCCAGTGTTTCTGCCATTTGCCATCTCAAATCTCTGTGTGACCACAAGGTTTCCTTTTAGGGAAAGCTATCCGGTGTGTATGGTGATAACGCAATGCAAGATATCCAGCATTCATTGTTAAAAGCTCTTGGTTTTCCTTGTAATAGAGTCTGGAGTTCAGTCTTCCTCTGAATGTTTTATTATACTCTCTGGTGATAAATATCCTTGTGTGCATGGTGTTAGCTCTGTGGAAGCTGTTTTCTGGGAGAATGATGGTCCTGTGGGAAAACTATCGAAATATTATCTTGGACAAGAGTGTTTTGGCTTTACTGCAGCTTTTCTATACAACCACAGACTAATCATTTTATTTTCCTCTTTCGTTCAGATTCTGCACTCTCTGCTCACACAATGAAAGTCTGACAGTCCTGTCCCAATTGCATGTAAGTGCAGCAGGTGCAGGTCCTTACTGCCAGACATGCAGGACTTGTCCTGGTGTCTACACAACTCTTATCCACTCTGCTGTGGAGCAAGTTACATAGCAAGCAATGTATGTTGCCTTAGAAGTAGTATAATACATACAAAAAATCAAAACTGTAGCAATTTTTATGTCAGATAGTCACCGCACAGCTTTGCCAAGAGGTGTCCATCCCCCTGCTTTAAAATGACTGTGGAAATTAAAGTGGTGTAAATACTGGCAAAGCAAGGAACTGCACATACAAACTAAAGAGCAAGAAGTAATTTTCTGTTCTTCTTACAACCGAGGGACAAAGAAGTGAAGTGACTATTGCTTGTGTTTCTGCTTGCAGGGTGGCATGACCCACCTTAACACGGCTTGGTGACTGCCTGGGGCAGTGCAATTCCTGAGCTGATACCTCCAGTGTACTGAAAAGCACTGGCAGAAGTCCTAGCTGCCAAAAAGCAGTCACCATGCCAACACTTGCCAGATTGGCTGGGTCTTCCCAGTGCAAGATGTTATGTACTGTGACTGAGAAGGGTTTATTTCTCCTAATACACAAATCATTGACTTGCTGGAGTTTGTTCCTGAGGAGAGCTGTGTCTTGATGGGGGTGACAGGTGAAAATGCATCAAGTGTATCTCTGAGCAAGAAATGAAAACTGAGCCCTTACTCATTTGCATGCCTGTGGCATAGAGCTGCTCAGTGTATTTTTGGAGCAAAAGCCACACTCAGCCACAGAAATGTTTTCCCATTGCTGCCTATTTGTCTTTTAAAGCACTATGCAACCCAGGCTACCTAAATCAACAGGAGGCTGCACAATGTAACACTGAATAGAGCTTCAGGTCCTCAGGTCTGTCAGGAAGGCTTTTGTGCCTGTCCTGAAGCAAGTGTGATGGAAATCCTGGAGGTGTTCTGAGTGGCATTGGAACTGCTCATGTGTGGGAAGCAAAGGTTAGTTACAGGGAGGTGCTTAGTCTCACTAAATGGGCTTGTTTCATTGAATTTAGCCATGTTGTTTCCATCATGAATGTCTGAAGTGTGGTAAAGACGAGAACAGGGTTACCTGGCCATTCTAGACTTCCTAGTCTAATACTTGGAAACGTCAGGGCCCATGAAAGTTTAGTGGCTCATAAATAACACCAGAAAAAAAAAAGGCCAGTACTGTTCAGGACACAGCCTTTTCAGTCTGTGTCATTGAGCATTGTGATCTTTTCAGCTCAATTAGGCTTATCCTCAGACAAATTGGGATCTCTGCCCATTCTCTGCTGGCCTGTGCTGAGCCACCCTTTGCTTGTGAGTCAAAATTTTAATGAAGTCAGTGGGAATCCAGAGTCAAAGCTCAGGTTTTTAATGGTGCCTTAAGGGTCTGTTCCACTTTGTATTGTGAGGTCTGTGTTGCTTCAACAACTTACATCAATGAAAGAAAACATGGAAGACTTTGTAATTTTATTTCAAGGATAGTTAGAGTCTTATACAAATAAATACACAATAAGGAAGAGAAGGTATGCAACTACATAGGTCACACTCCCTGTCTACCCCATTGCTAGGTTTTAGGAGGGCATCTTATGTGCATAATTTTTAATTGATAAACAAGGTAAGTTGCTGTCTATTAGGATGTTGCTGGTAGGACATTGTTTATTTAAAAGATAAAATAATAATGGTAAAGCCAAGTCAGTACCTCATTTTCCTTCACCTTTTCTGACCCCAGGCCATTCTGAACCAAGGGCCCCAGAAGAAGAGCACAGCTCAAAAATAGTTGAATCAAGTGCAGGCAGCTGCAAGAGTGAACCCCAATGACTCTCATAGCTCAAAGCCAGAAATTGCTTGGTAGGTTATCTGCAGCTAGGTAAAGCTTGTAATTTGTGTGTTGCTGTAGTCAGCTCAGTGGGATTTTGGGACAAGCAGCTGCTCTATGCTACATATAGCTTGGAAGTTTGTGGCTTTTACAGAACTTGCCATTCAGTGGTAAAAAGAGATCTATAAAAGAGAGGGAAGGGCTGGCACTCTGAACCTGGGGTCTCTGGGCTAGATCCTCTGCAAGATAAACCAGGATCTGTTATCCTTTTAGACTGGCTTTGAAAGAAGAATGAGTTATGTGGCTCTTTTGTTTGAGCAGAACTAAGAACTCACACCACTTTTCAGACTTGGCAGTGACTTCTGCTTTTTCTCAGTGACTTTCTCCAGCTACAGTTGAGTGTGACAAAAATAGGAGTGATGTGAAACAAAGGAGAACTTCACAGCTAGAATAAAACTCAGGAGAAGGGTAAATGCTTGTCCTCTTGTCACTCCACAGAAATCTGAAACCTATTTGAGAACAAATGAAGATATTTTTAAGGGCTAGCTTAATAATGAATGACATTGATATGAGGAATGATAATGATATGGTCTGACCAAGCAGCCTAGAGTATGGAGCATTATTGGAGAAGGAGGTAAATAGATTGCAAAATCTATGAGCAATATTTCTCTGTTGAAATATTCTGGCTTTCTGATAAGATGTTTCCAGTTTCAAAGCTTCAGGTTCCAAAGTTGTACATTTCTACAAGGGAGAATATTTTGGCTGTCTCTTGTGCTAAAGAACATGCTTGATTTTCTACCCTTTCTACAAGGGACAGAGAGACAGTTTGCTATCCTTAAATTCCAATTTTCTCTCTTTCCGTATTTTAGTGATATGTTTCCAGAACAAAAAAGTCTTGAGAGTGGAGGTTTTGCCTGTGTGGAGAGAAATGCCAGAGGGAAATGCTAAAATGTCAAGCTGGTCAAGATGGCTTTAAACTGAGGTTACTGGGAGAGGAGTATCTAAATCCATCCTGCTCCTATCAGTTTGGTGTCAGTGCTAGCAACAGATGCCCAGAGCCTGGACAGGGTTTTCAGGTGAGCAGGAGAGCACCTGAACAGCAGCACAAAGGAATTCCAGCCAGTCCAGACAGTAAGTCACTTCATGGGGAGCCCAATTTAAATGCCCCAACGCAGACATACACAGCTGGGGAAGCAAGCAACAGGAATTAGAGAGCTGTGCTATCATCTGGCTGTAATCTTAAGGTCATCATATGACTGAATTATTGGAACTGAAGGATACAGGCTTTTTAGGAAGGACAGGCAGGGAAGACACTAAGTGGGTGTCACCCTCTATGTCAGTGACCAGCTGGAATGTTTGGAGCTCCACCTGGTGAGGATGAGGAGCTGACCCAGACCCCATAGGTCAGCATTAAAGAAGGGACAGGGACAGGTGATGTTGCAGTGGGATCTACTAGAGACACCCCACCAAGAATACCAAGCAGATGGAGTCACTATGGACAATAGGAGGAGTCTCATATTCATGTCCCTGGACAACTTCATCCACACCAATATCTGTTGGATGTGCAACACAACAGGACATAAGCAATCCAGGAGGTTCCTGGAATGTGTTGATGACAATTTCCTTCTCACTATGTTGGGCTTCTTGCTATGCTGGACCTTGTTGTCACCAACAAGGAGGGGCTGGTAGGGAATCTGTAGTCCAAGGACAGCCTTGGCTGTGGTGACCATAAAATTCTATGAGTCTATGATTCCATGAGCTGATGGAGTTCAAGAGCCTTAGGGCACTGCAGAGGGTGCATATCAAGCTCACTACCCTGGAACTCATGAGAGCAGATTTTGGCCTCTTCAGAGATCTGCTTGATCCTTGGTCCTATGGAGTAAAGGCCTGGAGGGGAGAAGGGCCCAAGACAGCTGGTTGATGTTCAAGGATTGCCTTCTCTGATCTCAGTGGTGATGCATCCCAACAAAGATGAAGTCAGGCAAAATGCCAAGCAAATTTTTTCTAGACAAACTGAAACACAAAAAGGAAGTCTGCAGAGGCTGGAAGCAAGGACAGGTGGCCAGGGAGGAGTATAGACAAGTTGTCTGAGCATCTAGGGATCAGGTTAGGAATGCTGTCCAAGGATGTCAAGGCCAACAGGAAAACCTTCTATAGGTACATCAGTGATAAAGCGAAGTCTAGGAAAAATGTGGGCCCTCTCCAGAAAGAAATGGGAGACCTGGTTATCTGGAACATGGAGAAGGCCGATATACTCAATGATATTTTTACCTCAGTCATCATCAGCAAGTGTTCCAGCCAAACCACCTGAGTCTCAAAAGACAAAGGCAGGGACTGGAAGAATAAAGAGCTACACAGTGTAGGAGAAGATCAGATTTGATACTATTTAAGGAATCTGAAGATATATAAGCCCATTGGAACTAATGAGATGTATCCATGGATTCTCAGGGAACTGACAGGTGAAGGGGCCAAGACACTAACCATCATATTTGAGAAGTCATGTCAGTCTGGTGAAGTTCTCACTGACTAAAACAGGGAAAACAAAGTCCCCACTTTTTTAAAAAGGAAAGTAAGGAGGACCCAGCATGCTACAGACCAGGCAGTCTCATCTCTGAGCCCAGTAGGATCACTGAGCAGATCCTCCTGGAAAGTTTTCTAAGACACATGGAACATAAGGAGGTGATTTATGACATCCAAAATGGCTTCACTAAGGGCAAATCATGCCTGACAAATTTGCTGGCCTCCTATGGAGGGGTTGCAGTGCTGGTGGATGAGGGAAGAGTGACTGATATAATCTATCTGGTCCTGTGCAAAGCCTTTGACATCATCCCTCATGCCATCCACAGCATTCTGGAGAGGTATAGATTTGATAGATAGAATACTTGATGCATAAAGAATTGGCTGCACAGTTGCGCTCAAAGAGTTGCTGTCAGTGCCTGGATGTCTGGGTGCAGAGTAGCAGTGAGTGGTGTTTCTCAGGCGTCAGTATTGGCACTGGTGCTGTTTGACACCTCTGTTGGTGACACGGACATGGGATTGAGTGCACCCCCAGCAAGTTTGCTGTCAACACCAAGCTGTGTGATGCTGTTGACATGCTGGAAGGAAGGGATCCCATTCAGAAGGATCTTGACAGGCTTGGGAGGTGGGACCATGCAAAACTCATGAAGTCCAACAAGGCCAAGTACAAGGTCCTGCGCATAGGTTGGGGCAATCCCAAGCACAAATACAGGCTGGGTGGAGGATGGATGGACAGCAGCCCTGAGGAGACTGTTAGGTTGAAGGAGATAGGTGACATTTAATTTCAAAATGGTCCATAACTATCAAGTAGTGGGACCCATCTTTTCAAATCCCTGTGTCTCTGTGTGTGTGTGTGTGTGGGACCTATCCTACTGTGCATGTATGACTCAGACATTCTGTCTGCTTCAGATTTGTATGCATATTGTTAATGTGTGAATAAATAATTCTGTTAAATAATGAAGAAGATCGGACTTGAGAGAAAGAATAAAATGGACTGTTAAGAAAGCAGGTGGTTTCAAAAGGTCTGGACAGGAAGTGAGGGCTCAGCTTGGTGCAAATAATCAGGAATTGGACACCATATCTTCTGATAGTCCCAACAAAAACATTTCACTGATTAGTAAGAAGGGACTACCTTCCTTGTCAATAACATTTAAGTTTTCCAAGCATGTCAAAAGGAGAGAGTCAGAAGGGGCTTTTTCTTCCTGGGCTTGCAACTCTTCAGCAGTGAAGGCTGCAGCTGACCAAGGAATCCCTACCAGGCAAATATAAAATCTAGATTCTTTGCACAGTTTTACCTTAGCAGATCTAACACACAAGGATAGATACAGATGAGGGGGAACTTGGCAGTATCTTATATCCAATCTATCATGCCAATGGCTTTGCTGTATACATTGTGCTACTTTCATAACTCATCAGGCAGCAGATATGGAATAATGTTTATAAGCTAGGTCCAGCTGTCAAGCCTCTAAAGAATTCCCAAACACTCAGGTTCAGGTTTAAATGGGGAGACGGAGGAGGGAACATTGATCTGTTACACATAAACTATCACTGCCCATGGTATAGCACATAAAGAATCTTTGCAAGTGTACTAATCCTCCTTGAGAGACATGAATATAAAACCTATAATGTGTTCCATATGTTCCAGTGTCCTGTTGCTGCTCTAATTCCAGCTGAAAGCATAAAACTTAGCAACCTTTATATTGATGCTAAACACATTGCGTCACTCCCAACACTGATATGTTTTACGCTAATACAATTAAACTTGCCTCAACATAATCCTGGTAAAGATAAACACTGTTGCTGTCATAATAAACATTGCAGCTATGTGTCTCTCAGCACATAAATGAAAGAAAGATGTGTTATCCAAACCAATATGAAGAGGCTCCTCCTCTGCCATGCTCTGAGGGTTTCCTCTCTATTGCTTTTGCTGATGAACACAGTGCAGAGAGGAGTGTTGTTACTCTGCAAGTGAAAGATGCCACAGCTAATATTGTGCACCTTCTACACTGAGTAATTATGAAAAACTAAAAATCTCACTCAGGATCCTTGGGTAAGTAAAGCATTCTGGCACTGAAGCATTCTTTCAGGTCGCACTTGCATCTTGTAAGACACATCTAAAAACAAAGACTGATGCTCTATGAGGAAAAGTCCTTTTGTCCCTAAGGCTGCTAGTGTTGTCTTTTTTTTTTTTGTAAAGGACTAAAACTGTGATATCTGAGGGAGGAAGTGAAGTTTGCAGTGCCAACTGGTTGTTATTATCTTTATCAAAACACTTCCCACATTTTTTGCAACATCTTAATAACCTGCTCACTTGTGTGATACCTTTCTATCTCATGTCTGATGATATTTCAAGGATCTGGTGGATACATTTTTACAGTGGTTTGTTTCAACCAGCATAAAAGCAAGATCTAACCACCTTCACAAAAATCCTTAAACAAAGCTACATTTCACATATGTTCAACCTTTGTGATGAAAGGAGATAGAAAAGGATGAGTGAAGTGACTGGTCAACTCTGGCTCCAGATGTTTTCAGCCTGCTACCAAAGTTCCTGCTGTCAAGGCAGGGAATCAGGAATGCAGGAGAAAGCAATCTGGTAGCCAGAAGGAATGTCTCATGGCAGGCAATATAGCTATTTTTTCACTAAACTCCATTGACTTCTTCATGACATTGAGGTCATGAAGCAACATGAAGAAACTAGGTGATGGCATCCCAACACAGCAAAAGAACTGTAAGAAATATAATGTGTCTCAGTGAAATATGGAAAATGTCCTCTTTGAAGGAGCTGGAGGTAGAATTTACTGATAGTTGGGGTCTGAACCAGAATCCACTTGGGTAATCACAGTCTAACACCCTGGTAAGGCACAAAACTGTGATGTCCCTCACAGACTGCTTTTGTGACCCTGGGGAAATACTGCCAGCCACTTTAGTTCCCTATCTGTAATGTGGGCTACCACTACCCTGAGTGTCGTCAAGGAAAAACAGGTGGGTAAGAGTTCGTCTGACATCCAAAACCACCTACCTGAAGTAAAAAAGGATTAATATTTTTGGTTAATCAAGCCCAGAGGAGTCCACAAAGTTGATAAGAGGGTTGGAGCATCTCCCCTGTGAAGACAGGCTGAGGAAGTTGTGGCTGTTCAGCTTGGAGAAGAGAAGGTTGCATGGAGACCTCATAGTAGTCTTCCAGTATCTGAAGGGGCTACAGGGAAGGTGGAGAGGGACTCTTTGTTAGGAGCTACAATGACTGGACAAGGGGTAACAGGTTCAAATTGAAGGAGGGGAAATTTAGGTTACGTATTAGGCAGAAGTCTTTTCCTGTGAGGGTGGTGAGACAGTGGCACAGGTTGCCCAGGGATGTGGTACCTGCCCCAGCCCTGGTGGTGTTCAAGGCCAGGCTGGATCAAGCCTTGAGAACCTGATCTGATGAGGAGGTGTCCCTGCCCATGGCAGGGGGTTGAGACTAGATAATCTATAAGGTCCATTCCAACCCCTAAAATTCTACAATCCTATGATGAATAAATAAACAGAGTTGATTCATCATACCTACAGCATAAGTAGGTAGCCATACTTTGCATCCCAACAACCTGTTGTCGGGTTCTGCTGTTCACTCCCACTGCATTAACCTTGATGACTAAGATACTAAGAGCACCAACCTGGGAAATTTTACATGTCCAGAATAAGGACAAAAGCCAGTAAATCTGTTTGCATAATTTGGCTGATGGATCTTCAGTCATGAAGGCCTCAGTTGGAACATTTCTGGAGTTAAAAGTCCAAAGCAGCAGCATGTCTTTTAAAAAGATGAATGGCTATAAACAAATTCACTATTATCTCTTTCTATGACTGGGAGTAACAAAGGAGGGGCTCTCATTGTCTGCTTTATCAGGAGTGGGACTCTACTGAGAGGTTAAAAGGTGCGGTTCCTCTCCCTCTCCTCACTGTTCCCTGTGACTCCCTCAAAGCTCATACCTTCTGTGCAAGGTTCCCCTGCCTGTCTCAGGTTGCTGAATTTTGCACCGTGGCACTTCACAAGTCTCATCACTGAGGCCCCACACTACCACACTATCACAGGTCTTTACCCTCACAGTTGTCTGCTAGAGACTTGATTTGCTAAAGAGGATTCCTGTGAGGCTGAGGGAGGAAGTATAACCACAGTTTGGGGGTGTGCATCTCCCTCCAGCTGCACACCCTGCCACAGACTACTCACTTTCATAGGGCCCACATGGAGAGGGGGTTTCCTCAACCTGTGTTTCCCCATGGTCATGACCATGGCTTTGCATGACTCAGAGCAAGTAGACATCAAGCTGATTTCACTGGAGTTTTATGGACTGCTTTGGAAGGTCAGGCCTTGGGCAGAGAGCTTGTTATAACACTGCATATCATTAATTGACAAAACAAGAAAATAAATCAGGCAACAATTCATATGCTTATTACATGTTTTGTGGGCTTTTTTCGGATTTTATTTTAAATGTGATTTATTTCTCATGAAAGCTGTTTCCTAGGCACCTAAACCTTATGGAAATACAGTTTAGAGATTTCTTTAGTAAGTACTTTGAACCTTGGGACCTATCTCCAAACAGTGATGTATCATCTCTCTGTCATCCTTGACCTTCTGAAGAATTGTGTCATTTTTATAGAGGTCATTGTGAGCTTACAAAAGTTACAAAGGGTTGCTTAGGTCACAACAAAGACTGCAAGTCTTGCTGATCATAACTTGCTGGCTTACACCTGAAGCTCAGCCACGTCTTGGGGACCCTGTACCCTGAGGAGCTCTGCTATGAAGGGAGTTCCCCACCAGCAAGTGGTGGTTTATCCCTGTAAATGCCTTATCCCTCCCTTTCCCTGGTAAGAGCAAAGCTGTTGAAACATTGGCAGAAGAATTAAGACATGGTTTATATTTCCAAGTCTCCTATTGCAAGCTCACCTGGACCACAGGGAAATGCACTGGAACCAGAGGTTGCATTTTGCACTTGTCCAACAGGTATGTCTCCATCATCTACTGGGGTATCAGGACCCCATTCCTAGGGTCAGCATGGGTAGCAGGAGAAGCATAGGACACCTGCATCACGTTCACGTTCTGAACACAAACTTGCTTCATAAAGATGCAAGGCAGATGTGTGAGTTTTCAGGGAAGCTTTTGTTTTGGAAGGAGTTAGAAAAGACGTGAGAAATCTCATTAAGGAAGGTCTCTTCCTTTTTTATATATCTCTTCCTCCCTTACACTTACACCAGGGCAGACGATTGAGAAGAAGACAGTGTTTATTTAAGACATCTTCAGCCATGTAATGATTACCTCCAGAGGTTCAGAGAAACCTTCCTAATCGGTACTGACATGACAGGTGACAGGACAGGATGCTTCTACTCATTCTAGGACAAGGTACTTGTTTTGTCCTCACAAGGACTGACTGTTCCCATCTGCAAAGTGGGGTTAACATTATTAGTCTTTGTTGTGTGATTAGAGTGACACAAAATAAAAGTACCAAGAAGCAGGTGGTTTTATTACAGTTCCTTACATAAATAATAAGCTCAGTGTCACTAAAGAATTGGTTTTAGAGCCACAAGCTGTATACAATGCCACATGCCAACTCAGATGCATTTCAACTCCTGCTCTTCAGCATCTCTGCCAAACAGGGACTCATCTGTGAATGGCTGATGTATTGACTGCTGAGGTGGTAATAGTCTTGGCCACCCAGCATGAAATTGCATGCCACAAGCAAATACAGCATGAGAATTTCCTTCAGTGCTCCTCTCACCAAGTTGTTAACCAAACTGAACTAATAATGGAGGGTCTGGGTTATGGGAAACTCCTGTGGAGTTGCTGTTTACTGAGTGGGATCCTGAAGGAGAGACATCTGTCTACAGACAGGTTTTGCCCCAAATAAGCAGTTTCAGCATGAGGAAACACTGCCAGAGGAAAGAGCCTTATCTTAGGAACAAGGACTTGGTGCTAACAAACTGCAAATATGTCTTGCCAGCAATTCCCTAAGCAAATCCAAGAGGAGACTGGGAACAGGTCCAGGCACAGACAGATAAAAAGGTATGTTATGGCTTTATCTCCTTCTATCCATTTTCCAAATCTAGTAATTACTTTCTTAATTTTGTCTTGTAGCAGGCTAAAACTCGTTTTACTTTTCACTCGAGTCTTGCCTGCTATGCAGACTAATTTCAGGGTGATACAGCTCTGGAGGTGCTCTGCTCTCCAGGGAGCAACAAGTGATGTGCTTTAGGGCTACTGACACCCCGGCCGTGGGCAGAAGTCTCCCCTGGAGCACATGTGACACAGAGGATGGTATGGAGCAGGGCACTGAGAGAAAGCCTAGGGCTTGGGGTTTAAGTGCCCCTAATCTCTCACTGTTCCCTGCAACAGAGTTCTTGAGGAGATGCCTTCTTAACCCTCCTTTCACACGTGCCTTTACAAAAGGTTGGGTGGTACAAAGCAATGTACCTGTTGTTTTAAGTTGCTACAGCCTCAGATATTAATTAATCCAAGTGATGCTTCTTTCCATGGTGTATATGAAGACTCTCAGGCAATTTGCTCAGAGATAAGCATGTGGACACAGCTACATGAATCCCACTACCATATCATCCAGCCAGCCTCTGCCCTGTTCACCATAGCATTTCTTTAATGTTCCAGGTCATGGAATTATAGAAGATCTCAAGCTGGAAGGCACCTGTAAAGATAATCAAGTCCAACTCCTGGCTCCTTTCAGACTGCCAAAAACTAAGCCATATGACTAAGAGCAGGGACCAGACACTCCTTGAACTCTGACAGGCTTGAGGCTGTGACCACTTCCCTGAGGAGGCTGTTCCAGTGCCCAACCCCCCACTCAGTGAAGAA
>NW_008672969.1:109781-112260 GCF_000695815.1 Acanthisitta chloris
ATGAAATCCAGGTTTAAAGACCTCTCTGTGGTGAAATAAATAAACCACTATATTAGTAACAGATTAGCCAGAAGAACAAAGTCAAGTTCTGTTCAGAAGAACCGAAGATGGTTTGTTATCTATGCATAGACAACTTCTTTCCCCTCTATATTACCGAAGTCTTTTTAATATACCCTTTACCTGCAATGTGATACCCTTTACCTGCAATGTGATAGCCTTTAAGGAGGGACAAGGATGGAACAACACAGAGCACAAACATAGAGATGATGTTAGACAGTACCACTATCGCAGCAGTCATGATCTAATGCTGAAAGGGCAGCAAGATCATGGTGTCAGTTTGCCCTTTGGTCAAACAGATGCTGCTGCTGCCATATATAATGGTCAAGGGGCTGTAGGTGTTAGTTTCTGTGACGCAGACATCACCATTCAATGTGACTTCCCTAATCTTGTCTCATTATAATTGGTCTCTGTGTTAAATGCTTATAATTTTCATTTTGCTGTAAGGTTGCTGGGATTGCTGGGACTACTCTGATTCTCAGTCCAATGAATCACCTTTGGCACCTGCTGGGAATGAGGGCATCTTAATAGACCAACATGTATGTGTTGATTGAATAATCTCTAAATGTTAGCTCACATCTGTGAAATGTTTGGGCTGATAGTTCTTGGTCTGTAACACAACCCCAGTGAATGTAGAGTTAATCAAGAGTTGATTCTTACAGTTTTTTGTGGCCATGGACACATTCAGGGATGGATTATTTTGGCTCACTTGCCATCTGTGCTGACTTATGTAGAAAACCTGAACTGACCAGGTAGAAAACAGAACAGCAGCATACCCTCCTTGGCATCTAAGCCTAAAATAGCAGCAGAACCAGCCTTTCTCCTGTGGCAACTCACCTCAGAGCAATTTATTTTTTTGTAATAAATTTTCTTTCCAGTCCTATTCCAAGACAGGAAGTGAAAAGGCATGTCAAAATAGAGCAATTATGGAAAGGTTAACCAACCCCTCTGCCCCCCCTTTCCCTCCACCACAACCACGGTGTGTGCAGTGGTGTCCAGATCAAGCTAGATGGGACCCAAACTGCCTTCAACAGTTCAGCTTTGTTGGCTGAAGGAGAATGCTCCCTAAGTGGTGCAAGAGAGTCACCTTCTGTGCTGTTTAGCCAAGCAGGGCAACACACCACAGCAATGTGAGCTGCTGGCAGGGAGGGTAAGATTCTGGTTTATTTTACCCAATTTCTGGCCTACTGCACGAGGTGTTCCTGTGAATGAAAAAGCCAGTGATTATTTCAATTTTTTCAGCTTTTTCCAAGCATTTGTTCTTGTAAACGTGTCTGTGTTGTCTTGCAGAAAGAAAGGACAATGTTATGCATATCTACACATGCATATCCACTTGTCTGCTCTTCTTGGCAAACCAAAGAGTTTTTTACATCCTTTTAGCAATGCAAACACAAAAGCAATACTGATTAACTAAATCAACTGTTTTTCTCATGATGCACAGCTAAGGTGTGGCACTCACACTGCAGGACACTGGAAAGACACTAATAAAACAATTACTTAAAAATTGCATTAGAAAAAAACGTGTGGAAAACAGAACATTGATTTTCATCTAACATGATGCTGTGTGTGCTGAGAGAATCCACAAACCATAATAGAAGCTGGGGACATGAATTACAAAACATTCACCTTATTTTTGGAATTAATTTCCTGAACGTGTGCCTCTTCACTGCTGGAGATCAAATACATCTGCAGATGAACCTATGGGGTGATCAAATACAGAAGTGCCTTACGAGCTCCAACAAATTTACATGCTTAAAGCCTATCCCCAGCATTTTTCTGATTGCTATTAACCAGAACTCACCCAGACTATTAGGGCTCCTACTATCTTGTATCCAGCTGAAAAGGAATACAAGGTTTAAGAACAAGTTAAAGAATTATGTGCATATTGAGTTCTTAACTGAACAGTCGCCTCTTTGAAGAGTTTACTTGAAGACTTTACTTTGAAGAGTTTCCCTTACTCTGTGGCAATTTCTTTACTTTCTTTCAGAACTTCTCTTTCTTCCAACTTAATATGTTCCACGTGTGCCTCAAACACAGACACAGAAACTGAGAGGCACATGGATGAGGACAGAAAGAAGCTAACAGGACTTGCAAACTATTGTCTATTGCATAACAGAAGATCTAGTTTCTCACCTTGTCTTGTCTCAGCTCTGTAGCTTGGACCAATGCTTTAGATTCTCTTCCCTCTTCAGTGTTTGGACTGCAATCTCTGTGTGAATGAGCTTTTTTTAAATGTTACTATTTGACTATGTTAACAATAAGCCTTCACTGATTTCTGTTGCCTGAAAATAATGGTACTGTCACTTTGTGATTAAGAATAGGCAACCATATCCTCCAGAGACCTCTCTGCAGAAAAGGGGGAATTTTCTCTCAAGCTCTTTTCCATTATTGATTTATTACTGATTACAGTGGCAGCTTCTCC